>NC_071977.1:1572709-1582823 GCF_026283585.1 Hylaeus volcanicus | reverse complement strand
TGCCGGTCCGTGTCGGTGCCGGTCCGTGTCGGTGCCGGTCCGTGTCGTAGAGTCTGAATCGACGTAGGCCGATCGATCGCACACGGCGCAACCGATTCGAAATTAGTGTTGCGAACCGTTTGCGCTCTTTGTTTTTCCTACTCCACTGTCTTTGTTTTACCAAGATCCACGGTCGCATGCAACTACTTTCAAAGTGGTTTGAAACTGGTTCGGTTGCGCCCGTGTGCGATCGGCCTAAGTGAATCAAACCTGTCGGGAAATAATGGTACTCGTTCGAGATTCACTCGAACATACGCGCGCGCGTGCAGACAAACGTCGTTTCGCGTCTGCCGCGTGTTCGCCCGCGAAAATCAACGCTGCAAACTATTAAGTAGCAAGTTCCGTAACAGGCTCCCGCGCGACGAACTTGCGTCGTTTCGACTTTAACGTCGCTTTAAATGCCGCGGAGCGACGTTGAAGAGCGTTCCAAGTACGGCCACGCGTCCGCTAGGTTTCGCGACGAGATTAATCGAGACCGGGATTGCAAAAATTCCTGCGTCGATCTATTCGGTTCGCGTGACTTTTGAACATCGCGTCGACGTAACAGGGAACGATTATTACGAACGGGGATCAGCGGCGACGACGTTTAACGATGACAACGGGGTGTCGCCGCTAACGATGATTCTCTTCTGGAAATAATTATCCGCGTCGAAATGGACAAATGGTTCGTCGAGTGCGGAAACTCTCGAGCGTCCGCAGAGTCCCGCACTTAATTGGAGGACATATTAATCACGCGATTTCCGCGGTGGATTATATTGTATTATTCGCCGCCACACCCTGGAACGGCTATCGTACCGTCCGTTTCTTTCGATTTCGGCTGCGGTCGAAGCTCGATTCTCGTCAGCCT
Organism: Hylaeus volcanicus; assembly: GCF_026283585.1. Taxonomy (NCBI): domain Eukaryota; kingdom Metazoa; phylum Arthropoda; class Insecta; order Hymenoptera; family Colletidae; genus Hylaeus; species Hylaeus volcanicus. The sequence goes on along the minus strand of NC_071977.1, from coordinate 1,581,937 downwards.
TTGGTATTTTTGTCCGATGAGAAGTCGCGATTGATTACCAATCGCCGTCTGCCTGTGATCGTGTGTATGTAACGGGAACAGGTTGATTGGATATTCTAGAGGAGATATCGGTGGCTCGCGTTTCGGTAACGACGTTTGTTTACTCGATTCGAACGAGCGATATTTAGTCCGGACGAGAACAGGTTTGAAAACTGCTGGAAAGCGATCCGCGGAAGAACGAAGAAAGGCGGCTAGTTAGCGGCGAGCAACGCCGGATGATAGTTACAGATTCTCGGATTGCTCGGCAGGTAGGGCTCAGGAATCGACGTTCCGCAAAATAGTTCTACAAGGTGGCCCCCGCACAACGACCTATTTTCCGTATTTTCACTCTCGTCCTCGTCCCGCGCGCAGCTTTTGTTGCTCCCTTTTCATCGCCCCGACCGTGGATTCAGGTCAGCTCCGGTCGTTGCTTTTACAGCGACGACCCCCCGCCGCCATCGGGCCACCCCCCACACACACACACACAAGCGCATTCCCATCTGCACCCACAGCCCATCAGGCCACGCTGCTCGATCCGAGACGACGTGCCAGTCCACGAAAATTGCCGGAAACGTGCTACTTCGCCGAGAATAATTGCCATCGAGTCTGGCCATCGATGAGAGATCGATTCTTCGTTTATGCGAAAACGCTATCTGGTAACTGACGTCTGATACCTGGCGAGGAAAAGGGAAAGATCGCGCGGCCATCCTCGAGGAAACGAGACTCGACGCCTCTTCAACCCCTCTGGGTTCGACAAGTGCCCGTTCGTCGACGATGGCGTCGATCATTCCTCGATCGCAAAGAATCAATGGGAGCGAAGACACTTTCGGGATAAACATACAGATTCCAAATTTAGATTTAAGACATTCGCGAGGGTTGCTTGTTGTCATTTTCCCGATGTCGGTGACGGGCTATTGGAATATAGGCGGTGGAATGAACGAGTAGACTTTTATTTCAACTTGACTTTAAAAACTTTATTCGAAACACACGGAGGAGCACGTCTGTTCCGTTCGCTAGAAGCAACTCGAACGGAATGAAAGTGACTGAAGTATAGACCCTATCGGTCTCGTACTTTGTCTAAATAAGCCAAGATGAGACGCAGCTGGACCCTTTTGACTCGTGTCTAGGAAAGAAAACCAAAACGCGCAGAGATGGTTTTTTTTAACGAAAACTTTTTCTTTTAGCGAAGAGAAAATCCAACATGGGCGAAATCCTAATAATAATAACCCTTCGAATAAATCTGAAGTTTGCTGATACGTTTGTCTCGTTTCCTCTTTTGAACATTTTCCAAAGATCGGCAAACTTCAGATTTATTCGAAGCCTAGGGTTTCGGCCATCTCTGCCCGATGTCCGTCGTGTCATGATTCTAATTCCACCGATTCTTTCGTTTGCTTGCGCTACAACGTAGATGCGAACGTATCGTTGTATTTTCACGCGTCGAAACGACCAACCGTCGATAGGTACGCGTTGAAATCGTTGTGTTTTTCGGTGCTTGGACGTTCTATTTATCGAGAAAGACAAATATTCGAAGCGACAGTTTTTTTTTTCCGACACTCGTATTTTTTTTTTCCACGTGTTTGCTTTCGTAGCCTTTACCAACATTTCCACCGTCCGTCGACGCGCCGTGTTTGGTTCGCTCGCAGTCGAAACGAATGGGATACTCGAATTCGAGAAACGCGTCGAGAAATTTAACGAAACCCAACGAAAAGATCGGATTAAACGAGCATGTTTAATCCCGTTGAACGAAAGTTTCGGCTAATGTAAGAACGAGCCCCGAGATATTTCGAGATCTTGGAGCAGAAATCTGACGGTCGTTAAGGTAAATTGCATCCGCTCGAACGACATCCTCGAAAACGCAATATCAGAAGTGGAAGCACGCGGTTTGCCGGCGCGTTCTCCACCGCGAAGGGAATTAGGTAAATAAGAACAATGGCGTGCATTCGAATTCGACGCGTTCCGCCTCTGCTTTTCCCGAGTACTTTCTCGTTCTTCTGCAAATCTAGTTTACGTTCCCAAGTCGTTGCAGTGTAGCGTCGTTTGTCCACGCGAACGCTGAAATAGTTGAAAATCGAGACCGTGGATTTTTAAATTAATCGTTGTTATCGCGCAGTTAAGGCGCAACTACCTTAATCATTTTCGTTTTACGCGTTAGCGAACACGAAATTCCTCGAAAAAGGAACCGACCACCTCGCCGAATCCAACTGTTCGTCACTCTTTTTCTCTTTGAAACTCATTTGACCGCAACGACGCGGTCGACATCGACGCGTTCCCAGCACTGTTTTCGCAGTGGCCGCATAGGTTCGTTTGAAACGACCAGCGTAGTAGAATATGTCTTCGCTGTTAAATCGTGTCGCTCGGGTCTCCGTTTCGTTACGGACTCCCCCGGGCAAAGCCACGTAATGACCAGACGTCGTTACACGTGTTAGAACAGTCAACGTTAACGCCTATGGAGGCAATTTGCTTTAAAGGGAAAACGAGTTTACTCGTTCGCGAGCCAGTCGACAATTTCTCGCTGTTTTTCCTGGCCCGGTCCTTTGTCGGGACGCGAATTCGATTTCTTTCGCGGAAATTCGCCGTCTCTAAATATTCGAAGCGACAGTTTTTTTAACCTTAAACCTTAAACGCGTCGTCGCACGCCACGTTCTTTCGATCGTATTTTCGAAAAAAATACGCAACGATACGCGTTGCCTCGAGGTCTATTTACACATGTCCGTATACGTACCGTATCAGTAACGTCATGGAACGGTGTCGGACGTGTGCGAACATGCCCATTCGAAAACAACAGAAGAATATTTAAAAGAACCGACACGTTACGGATACGTGTGCAAATAGACCTTTATTCTTGAACGAACGCGTGCGTCTATGATCGTCGATCGTTTTCGGCGATCTCGCAATAAATACCCTTCGACAAATATTTTTGAAATTTACATCTCGCGTACAAATGCCGGCTGTAACCTTACAACGAACACGGAAAATTCCAAAGCCACCGATCGGAAGTTAGCAGATTACGAAACACCTTTGTGTATATCTTCTCGCAGACGCGACGAAAACTTACCTCTTCCCACGGGCAAACGTTATTTTTCTATGGAAATTGCGGAAATTATCTTTCCGCCGAAACGCTCGAACTTGGCTCCCTCCGAACGCTATTCTCTCGTGAAAATTGTAAAAGTTATCCTTCCGTAGAAACGGTCCAAGTTGTCTTTCCCTTAAGCGTGGTCTCTCGTCGATTAGAAGCGTAGTTTGGCGGTGTGGTTTAACAAGCGTACACGCGATAGGATACTTCCCTCTGGCGAACGTCGGAAAGCATAGAACGGGAAAGAGAAGCTGTCTCGACACGGGAAACATTTTCACATGCAAATGAACACGCGACGCGTTCGGATTCTCTTCTCGATGTTGCCAGTCGGCCGTCGTTCGTTCGCGTCAACGAAGACAGCTGGTTGTCCGATCAATCGTCGTTCAGCCGCGAGGAGTGGCTCGACGAGGCGAAAAATGGCTCTTTATCTTTCCTTCCGGCTGGCAAGAAATAACGTAGAGAAACGCAGTTGCCGTGGATTCTCGAGCATTCCTTTATCCGAGTTGCCCGCGCGAGAAATAGAAAGCTCGATCATTACTCACGCGCAGTAAAATGTTAACTGAAAACAGTGCATCTTCTCTCGCGATACCCACGTACCGACATAACTCGCGAATCAGTTCTTCGACCTCTTCTCTCTCGCTGTCTATTCGCAACACCTCTTCTTACGACCTCTTCTTAGAACTCTCTTCTTAAGATTTTCCTTGAAAATCGTCGAATATTTCGGCAAATCAAACGCCCGGGTTTTGAAGAAAATACAATTCGGATACATACGCGATGCGGTCACTCGAATCCACGGTTCCACGACCACTGACTAAATTCGTCCTCTTGGACAGAATTAACGATCGGAAAGTCCCGAACAAAGGCGAAATGAAACCCGAAATTATGCTAGTTTATACCCGCGAAACTCCAACAGAAATAATTGGAAACTACAAGCTTACCCAGATTTAATTTTAACATCTTTGAAACAAGCTTTTTAAACTCGTATACGAATTCGTAGCGATTCGATTAAAAAGTCGTCGCGTTTTCTCGCTGATCGTTTCGATTTCGTTCGACGAGGATCCGCGTGCGTTTCCGAATAAATTACGCGAGAACAACCGATTCGCTATCGATTCCCTGGCGTTAGAGTTTCGTAAGTTATATTCGCGCGTTAGCGCACGCGATCGGATCTACAGGAAGTTATTACCGCTCGTGGACTCCGATTCGTCGGTCCCCGCGGAAGTTTATCCGACTCCCTTTGTTCCGCGGTCTTCGAACCGGGCCATGAATTCTCGCGAATAAAACACACTGGCCAGGCCGGCCAATTATTCTCGGTAGTCGCGAAAAAATGGGATCTCCGACGATACGGGAACGCTGCCTCTGACAAGCGATTAATTCTTTCGTCGGCAAGAAGAGTTCTCGCGATAGAGGATCCCTAAGAGCACCGAACGATCCAGGGTATTCCCACGGGTCTCCGGCTAACTCCCCGTCCGTCAATTTATGAAACTTTTCGTGCTGTTTCCCCTAAGGGTTAACGTTCTCCTCTGGCTGTTCGCTAACAAAAGGGAAGAATGATTCTTCCTCGTCTAAAGAAGCCCCGCGCGGGGATCCAAACGTCTCGAGAACGTCGGGGAGACTGACACGATTTATTTACCGCTTTTCCGAACGTCTTCTCCGGATTAACGATCGGTCTCTTCTGCTCGCTGCACGAGGAAAACGACACGCGTGGACCGACGCGGCCCGATAAATGACGCTTCCAACAAAATTATCCGAGCTTCGTTGAATTTTACCCGTGTCGCGTAAAGCGTTTACTCGACGAACGAATTTCGCGTCGCGTACGATAAAAATTCACGATGGCTGAAGGCATTAGGCATCGCATGGCGTACCATAGATGGCATTTATAAATAAGTTCGAGACCAAGGAACCCAGATAACCCGGACCTAACCCAAACGAGAACTCTACCACGCATCTGATGTAACACTATTCTGGAAAAAAGAGTTGTTAAATCTAATTAGCCGCGATCTAGCGCATAGATACGACTCAATTCAGGATAATAGATTGCGAGTAATATTAAGGCCACGTAATTCAGAGATTAGTAATTGTGATTTATCGAGCGAAGGGCCGTTTCGGAATCGGCGCGACAATTACACGTACTCTGTTCGAGTTTTCAGCGACGAATAATTATGTCACCGGTAGGTGGACTAGGATCAGGTCGTTTGTAGAGAATAATCGAACTTTGCGGGAAATACGTACCCATCCGTCTTTCGACGAAAGTAATCCGATAAAAAGCGCCGAGCGAATTATCGCGACTCTGCCGGCCAAGAAAATATTGTAGGACCGGAGAGGATAAGGTCCTTTCCGCGAATCGCGATCGTTGTAAAAAGAGGCGGCGAAAAAAGGCGGGAAAGTTTCGCGCCTGGCGCGTTTCGCTCGGCTAAACTTAACAGGATTCTCATAAAACGGCGTTAAGGGCGAGACTTCCGCGAAGAGGAAGAAAACTTTTCTATCTGCTGTGAATATTGCATAATAATTCTGCTCGTTTCCTTTATTCGGGAACTTGGCCGATGACATTGAGAGAAAGCATGAAAAAGCACAGGTTTTAAATAATTTCTTAATCTATTTATTTATACGTATTTACTCGTAAAGCTACATTCGGTAAACGGTCTCTCGAATTAGACTAACCCTTTGCACTCGAGGCGCCTTTTTTTCTGGTATCTGCCAGCAACTCGAGCTCTTTCTTGGCATTCTATTGCCATGGATCATTTTATCGACACTTTGAGCTCCAAAGATCGGAAACCCAAAGAAACATTAGGTATCGTAGATTTGCTGCGTGAAAGCTAACGGTGGCTGATAGTCACCTCTCGAGTGCAAAGGGTTAAAATTAGGAACGTAGAACGACCATGTATTCGCGTTGGTCTAAACGTCATCTCTTCTTATCGTCTCTTCGCTTTGATACTTCATCTCGGCACATTTACCGTTCCGCCTACTTTTCCCGCCATATCTTCGTCGCCCTAAGCAGCGACCCGTAGCGAATCGGTCTTGATACGGACGAGGTTAGGGTAGCGATACGGCGAGTGGGATCATCGGGGTAGACCGATGATAACTGGCGAGACTAGTTTCCCTAATGATCCATGTATCACCTCGACTACCTGGCGGAGTAGTCGAAAGTTCGTCTCGTTATCTGCGGAACAGGCCAAGTTGCAGCGTCGTTGATGAGCGGCTACGTGGAACAGATAAAGGGAAGTTGGGCTCTTTAGGGTCAGGTATATGCTCGTCGCGTAAAACACTCGGAACAGTGGCTGTCAAACTTGAAGCGTGTACAAGTCGACGCGGAGATGTCCAAATTTTCACGCGAGCTGCGTTGCATTTTCGAGGTGCGAAACTCTGAGGTCGTTTGAGAGATCAATTTTCTCGTTACCCCTTTGAGAGATCAATTTTCTCGAGCACAACATTTTCAAAGGGGTCGTACACTTTCCATTCGAGTAGCACGAACAAATGAATCAAAGTAGCGTTACAATAAATTACACGATTCTTATGCTGCACTATTTAATAGAACAGATTCCTCAATAGATTCCTCTTAGTATATTCTGCAACAAAATGGCTCGGAGCGCAAAGGGTTAACGAAGGAACGGTCGAGCGAGATTTTGATAAAATCCTCCCTTAAAATAGATCCACGGCTGCCTTAATCGAAGGGATATCGAAAGTTGCTTGCAATTTCGCGAGAGGGAAACGAACGGATTTACGTAAGCACAAAAGGCGTAGGGTGTCGGAGCGGCATCGATATCGTCGAGGGAGGCCGTCAGCTTCGGTTGTCCAAGTGTGAGAGGGAAGTTGGTCACGCGGGGGCGTTTATCGCGTCCAGAGGGACCGAGTTGTACATTTCCATTGACCCCTCCGGAAAAATCCATCGGCGAAACGCGAAGGGCTCGGTCTCTGTAGGGTCCAAACTCAATTTGTCGGCGGAGTTGCACTCTTCGGATTTTTCGCACGGAGAGGGAAACCGACGGGCTTTCAAGCCACCGCCTCGACCCGAGCAAACCGCTATCGGTTTCTCGTTTTTCTTATCGAGTCTCAACTTCATACGCGACGCGCTCGACGTTGGCCTTTTTTCTTTCTTTTTTTTTCTTTTTTCTTTTTTTTCGTCGAGCTCCACTTGGCATTCCTTAATAACACGGTTAAGGGGCAAATTTCGTTTCGCGTTCGAGGAGCAGCTGTTGTTACTCTTCGATCCGAAGCGGTAATTTTTCCTCAAAGTTCGTCCGAAAACCGATACGAGGGGAACGCAGGCACGAATATTCAGGCAAATTCGGGTACGCGAACGTTCGTTTCGAGTTTTCGATCGAAAGTTTGATCGGGTTCGTTGGAATCGTTAATGTTGGCATTGTATACCGTCTGTCGCGAAAGTTTCTCAAGTTAATTTCAAACAACAACGATCGTAAACAAAAACGGTTACCGTGCTTCCCTTAAATACCATTGTCGCGTCTCCTTGGATTACTCGCTCCGTAAATCTTGGCGTTTCTCGTGTTTCAATTCCGCGTTTTACAGCTATCGATTCGAAAGCGGTACTCGACGTCAAAGACGCGCGTCTCTCTGAAACTGCAACGAAGTGCTGACACGCGGCAGCTTTTCTTCGCGTTTGGATTAAAGTATGAATACGACGCGCCGCGGAAGCGCGAGAGAATAAAGAATATCACAAACGGAGTTCGGATGAAATACGTTCCCGTGGACGAGAAAAATAAATTGCTTTTGGACTCGCTAACTCGTACGGAATAAGATCCCTCGAGGATTCCATTTTGCTCGCGTTCGCTTGTAAATAAGACTCATCGAATATTCTTTATGGCGTTCGCATTCGAAGGAAAAAAAAGAAAACATGTATACAAGACATATATAACTTGGAGAAAGTTACTCGAGTTCAACAATTTCTATTTTGCGATCATTCCGTTGGGTGAGGTCGACCAAATTTCGATGTCGAGAAATGGGAATCACGTCGTAAGCCGTGTCTCGTCTTTCTTTGAAGAGACGTTACGTTTTCGTTAACGTATATGTATGTAGAATTGAATTGAAATGTTATATTAACAAATATGCGGGACATTTTTTCAGGATCAAGTCTGTATACGAATCGAAAAGTCCTTTACAATTTTGCAATCCGATGCTTTGTTGTTGAGATATAAACGGTTGAAATTTACAGTCGCGATCGCACATGGACGTCGCTCGCACGCGAGAAAGACGCATCGACGCACACTCGCGATCACCTGCGAATCAGCTGATCGGTGGAATGACGCTAGTGGGTGTGTACATCGGTGTGTCCTTGTCGTGTGTGAGTGCCGTCCACGCGCGACCGCGTCGGAACTTGCAACAGTAAATTTCAATCACTAATATCTCAACAACGAAGCCTCAGATTGCAAAATGGTAAAGGACTTTTCGATTCGTGCAGGTATGTAGACTTGATCCTGAAAAAATGTGTCCCACGTATTTGTTAACACCCCGTATAACGACAGTTACACGAAGATTCTCGAGAAAGACCCTCGAACGCCCTTTTGCAGTGAGACAAAAGACAACGCGACAGAAAAGTGTCGAACACATCGATCATTCGACCGACTCGACGTTTCTTTCGCTCGAAGCATAACCTCCTTTCACGTATCAACCGATCCCAAAGTCCAACGTGTCAGTCTTCGGCTCACTTCGGCTCGAGACGAAGGTGGATCGCTTCTTTTACGATAAATTTACCTGAATATAAGTACAGGGTATTGTGGGTAGTTTGGAAACTGGCCAAGTATCGATAATTAGTTCCTGCATGGGCACAAAGAAACTGGAACGAAATTAAGACAACGGCCCCGGGATGGGTTGGTTCAACAATGAGCCCGGTGTTTGAAGCAACTTTGAAGCGGACTAATTTACGATAATGGTATCCCGAGGGTGCTAGAGCATCCCGCGGGATTCGAGATGCGATTAAAGTCGGATCCACGGCCACGTTCGAGGAAACGCGGGCGAGAATTATTGTTTGCCCATTTTACGGCCAACTAAAGACACAGTAACGGTTCGACGTTATCGGGACGGGAAATCGTTTCATCCGTAAGAACAAGGCTACTGCTGATGAAGTGGTAAGACACCCCCTGTGGTACTTGACTTGAACTGTATTACGCTATTGCTGTCGTTGTTGC
>NC_071977.1:1549148-1572699 GCF_026283585.1 Hylaeus volcanicus | reverse complement strand
TGAGTTATGATTTCTAATAAATGGACACGGAGTCCGAGAGTCGCGACCGACGTTTCCAACAGTATTTTCTCTGTAACGTCATTTTCGTTCGTGCGCGATACCACGATTGCACGTACGCACAGCGTACGACGAATTATCGGTCTTAACAGCCGGTCGTTCGAACAGCTTTCGACAGCGATATCGTAAACAGACAGCCACGCTTTCGCCCTGTTCTCGGCTATTTTGATCAAGAAACCCGCGAAACGGTTCGACTGGAATCCGCATCCAACAGCGACGCGGAAGATGATCGCATTACCGAGCCGCTCGAGCAGGAAACGAACCGATAGTCGATAATCTCGTTGTTTCCTACTAGACCTCGCCCACGGTCTGATCTTTTTCTAATCTATACCTGGCCAACATTGGAAATTAGCCACGACGAAAAGAAACGCCACAACGATCAATAAAAGCTCTCGGTTACATTTTTGTACGCGACTATCTCGAAACACGAGATCCTTCTACCTTGAGAATAATTTAACCATTCTCGCGAGGGTGTTCTGTTTGTTCTGTACACGGCAGAGATCGCGCGACGAGATCGATCCTTCGCATCGGAAACTGATGGAAACGAACGGAAAACGGGACGAAACAAGAACGGAGCCGGGGTTGATCGAACTCACGGTTGAGCAGCGTACAGTCGACGTTTCCGTAAAGAGACCACGGGAATTACGGACTAAAAGGCGAGGAACCTTTCTCGCGAGAACGAACAAAAGGATTTGTACGAGGCGAAGGTTCGTTCTGTTCTTTTGGCGGTGTATTGCAAAACGGCCAGAACCGTTCTTCAATTCCGCCTGCAGCTCACCGATAGGCTTTTCTCGAACCTGGGGCGATTGGCTCCGATCTTCTTTGTCACGATAATGACTTTCCACCTTCGTCTACTTTCCTCGTCTTCTCGAGCACCTTCGTGCTGCCCTTCAGTTACCAAGGAAAAATTCGTTTCTAACGGAGGCGAACCGGATGATCGGAGGGAAAAGTTGATTGGCGGTCTTTGTCGCTCTAGGGTCCTCTGCGATCTAGTAATTAACGCTCCAGACTTCGTCCAGTTATAAACTAATACAGCGGCCCGTGTACATCGCTGTTTCTTTAAAATTCAAATTACTCGTTCATCGTTGATTTTCAGTGACGGGCAAAATAAGGCCTAGGCTTCGAATAAATCTGAAGTTTGCTGATATGTCTGTCTCCTTTCCTCTTTTGAACATTTTCCAAAGAAGGAAACGAGACAAACGTATACGGCAAACTTCAGATTTATTCGATGTCTAGGGTTTTGTTCATCTCTGTTGATTTTTTCTATCGAACCAAGCGATTTCGCTTGTTTATCTTGCTCCTGGAAAATCCATTCCCAATTCACGCGTAAAAATCGTTGCGTCTTCGAATCTACGACATCAGGTCGGCCTTTCGTATTTCCAGATAGCGTAGTCCTGATCCTAGTCCTCCTCCCTTTCGCGTATCATAAATTTCAATCCTCCTCGAAATTCGATACGCGCGTGCCTCTCGATCCATGTTACATCTGCCGTGTATCGACGCCGGGCTCGAAGAACTTACTTTAGGTGTAGGAGGCAAGTGTATTCTTTTAATATACATAGTATACAAAAAAAAGAATTCTGTTAATTTTGTTAATTTTGTTAATTTTGTTAATTTTCGAAGAGTCTGAAAATGAAACGAAAACGGAGTTAAAACGCTATATTTCCGACACGTGACAACGGTAGATGCTTTGCGATCGTAAAGGGTCGCTCACGATGCAGTTGAAAGTTAAACGAGGTCGGGAGGTTGTACCATAACCGATAATACTGTAGCGACGAATCTGACACAACCTCAGGTGCCAAGGATGCTGCTCTCGAAGTTGTCGTCTCGCTTGCATCGTTTTGTCCTTACGATTGGTAACGGGGTTTCCTGTAATGCGTCGTTGATTCTCGTTACGATTGGTAAAAGTTTCACGATTTCTCTCGTTCTACTTTTCAGTGGTGACTTACTGCTGCTATAGCGAGTAAAATCATCGCAACTATTATAATTTCGAAGAAAAATATGATTGCTACTCTTTTAGTCGACTATAAAATTTTCATCAAACTTTACGTCCGAATGTGACAAATAGTTTAATTTTGGGAATACTTATAAAAAAAAATGATTCAGCATCTATGCTAAAATAATACTAGATGCTACTAGTCGACTAAAATTTTCATCATACTTTACACGTCTGAATGACAAGTAGTTGATTTTGGGAATACTTGTAAAAAAAAAAAATGATTTAGCATCAGATATTCCTCCAACTACCGTCGTTGCTTGTGATAGTAGTTGGGGAGCGGAGTTTAATCACGAGTCATCTCCTATGATCATCATTTGCTAAATCGATCAGTAGTACACCCACTGAATGACTGCCGAGACATTCCTTCGTCTCGTTGATATTACGCAGACCGTACAACTTCAGCAGCGAGAAAGATCGCTCTCTAGTGGTAGCCGAGCGAACTACACGCGATCCATGTATAGTGTGATTCATAGTTGCGTTATAGCCAATGTACTATACATCTGCTACAGCCAATAGATTGATCTTACGTAGGAATCGATGAGAGATTATGCAATAATATTTTTTTCTTTTCTTTTCTTTCTTTTTTTTTTTTTTGGAAATAATCAAATCACTTTATAATTCCACTTGGAATCGTGAAATAAATTTTTCTTTTCGAGAAATCGATACGCGTTCTTTCAATATTATGGAACGTTATATGTTAAAAGCACTGTATTGAAAAAATACGATCCCAGAGGCTCGGCTGGACATCTCGTGTTACGAAACTTACGAGTGCACGTGCCGACCAGCGATGCAACGTGAACTCTGTTCATAAAAGAAGATTTGCTCTACGGTCGCATAAATGTTTCATAAAGCTGTATCGATACATACAGTATTCATAGATCCAGCACGGTTATCGAACTAGCTTTATCCGACGTTGAACAGATTTTACGATATTCTCGCAGCCTTGTACGATTGGAAAAATTGTACATGGGGAACGAGGAAATACAGCTAGAATCTATAAACTTTGCTAACGTTTGCGTAGAACGCAATAGCGCGTATAGTTGATCAAAGGAGGTTCGACTGCGTGATTATGTCAGAAAATAAATAATAAAAAAATCAACGCCCCCGGGTGGGCTCGAACCACCAACCTTTCGGTTAACAGCCGAACGCGCTAGCCGATTGCGCCACGGAGGCCGATGATCTCTTCTCTCTTAAAATCACTACACGTCCCTGACGATTTCTTCGTCCGATCAACGAACAAACGCGTACTAAACTACTCGACGTCACAGTATAGCCCATTTGCCGATGAAATATCGATAAATATCGATAAATATCGACGCGTTTACAAATATTTATTCATTAATAACCGTTGATTTTCTTTCGAAATATCGAACAAATGTTCTTTCCTCTGGCCGAGAAAGTCGAATGGAAACGCGATGCCGACAAGGTGGTAAAAGGAAATATTTGCAGGTGACTGTAAATAGCAGAAAAGTTGGTCGAAACAGGACGAGTTCGTTCATTCCAACCGCGACGAAAAGGGGCGCGAGAAGTAAATTCATTCGAAAAGCATCCGCGAAAGTTAGGCGAGCCCTTATCGCGATGTTCCCGCGGGGGCCGGGAACTTTCGAAGCGAAAAAATTGCATCGGTACGGTGGAACGATGCTCGAACTTATCAAACTGGTGACCAGCGGCGCGGTCGCGCATCGAAATATCGAGGAAACGTGTATCGTTCGCGCGAACCACGGCTTATTTGACGTCTCTTCCCCGTGAAACTTCCGAGTTCGACCCCGAGAAAACCAAGGGGACGAAGAAAAACGACGGAACAGGATCGCCCCGCTATCGAATAGATTACGTCCGAAGTTCTCTCCGCCGGATACAACTAATCTCGTGAATATTTCATTAATCTTCTTCGGTTCCCTCGCCTACCCCTCCTAGGCCACCCCTGGCTCCTCTCCATTCGAGATGAAAGTTTCGTTACTCCGTCATTTCTAATCTACGTGGGAGTGGTTTCGACCGAATGAATATTTACGAACTTTAAATAATAAAGCCGAAGGAACGTTTTCTTGTTCCTCGAACGAATTTCCTGGAACGTAGCGTGTCGGTACGTAAGGGCTAGTAAAATAAAAGGACGTCCCTCGGCGCTTCTGGACAGAGAGCAATTTAAAGATCCAACGGTGGTTTCGTGGATTTTTCCGGTCCACCGTGGCGGACACGCGATTAAAACCGCAATTTTCTCGGTTAAACCATTTTTGCGCGGAATTAACGGTCCGCGAGAGAGCGCGACAACGGAAACGTTCCTTGCAATGTCAAAGGGCGCATAAAAGACGCGAGCGGGAACGGACGGAAATTGTTGGGCGGAATTATCGAATGTTATGCGGGAAAAAAAAAAAGGAAAATATGCATCTCCCCGAGTGCTTTGCTGTGTGGGACATTTAATCAGAAAATCCATCAAGAGATTGCTTCTGGGCAATTTCTTTTCTCTCGCGTAGCAACCTATCCCCGCATCCGACTTTAATTCACTCTCTCTTGTTCTTCCTGCGCTCTTGCGCGTCTATCTGGACGCACTTGTCGCCGATAACTGTACAAACATCGAAACTGTACAAACATCGAAACGGGAGTCAATCGGAATGTAAAGGCACGTGTCGCGAGAAAGCGAACAAAAATGCAGGATTTTAATTAACCTCGAGCATCGATAGGATCGAAGCGCGTATTATTTAATAGGGCATCGCGGCGGTTAGGCGGTCCTCCGCGTGCCTCGCGCGAGTTATCGTTCGGAAAGTAGAGCTGTCGGCGAAAAAAAATTTAGTGCAGCTGTTGTGCGCTCCCTGATAACATTACGTTTCGTGGCCCGTATTCTCTCGAGCACGCGATCTTTCCCAATCGGGGTCTCCTTATCTCGACGTCAGCATGACCTTATCGTTAACTCCGAGTATTCGACCGAAAAAAATGCGCACTTGTACGTGCGCAATTTTCTCTTCCCGAAATCTCGCGAACGGCACGGCCTGGCAGATTCTTATCGGTGTCCCGGCGAATATCTCTGTACGAGGTTCGTTTCTTCGATTCGCGTCGGTCTCGCGTTCGCGAAACGATAAGGAAGAGGCAGGAAAGACGCGAACGAGTCGAAATTGATCCAGCTATACGCGGAATAGACGATTAAAGGATTATCGAGCGCGGCGGAAAAGGCAGACGGAAGGCGAACCGGTGCATATTTCGCTGGGCGAGGAAAAATTCGAGTGTTTACAAAAAGAGGTTTCACGGTTCGACACATCGGCGGTGCGCGACTGATCGATTGTCCGTCAATGAGAGGCTAGAAAAACGAGCTTTTCGGTGTCGACGTTCAAATAATACCCAGCGGCGTCCGATATGCAAAAATTGCCGAGCAATCGACGAACCGTGAGACCAACAAAAAAAAAAACAGGTAAAGAGGAACACCGAGGAAAAATAAAGCTCGAAACCAATATCGCGTTTACGGCGAACGCAAAACAATTATTTTCCTCGATTTTATTCGTGTCTTTGACCCACTGTAGAGACGGTCGTAGTTTTTATTCGTTGAACTCGCTCGATAGTCTCTTTATCTAGAAGTTTCCCGTCTCTCCCATTAGGTACGGCGCACCGATGTAAGCGTTTGCTTTTCGTTCATTTTTCGGTCACCGTCGAAGACCAACTTTTTCGCTGGGACCGAACATAGGCGAAACAATTGAATACAAAGCTGCTGCATTCTATTTTCTACTTCGTCGTTTTTCATACGCCCAAGTTTTATTTTGTTTTGTTTTGTTTTTTTCCGTTTCCCTTTCGATACTCGGGCAGATATCGAGAGGACGGAGTTTCATTATCG
This sequence comes from Hylaeus volcanicus, assembly GCF_026283585.1. Lineage (NCBI taxonomy): Eukaryota > Metazoa > Arthropoda > Insecta > Hymenoptera > Colletidae > Hylaeus > Hylaeus volcanicus. The sequence goes on along the minus strand of NC_071977.1, from coordinate 1,566,832 downwards.
GCGTTTCCAGCGACGGTCGGTTTTTCAATCGGTGAAATAATTCTCAGCGTTCCGACTTTGTTGTATTTTCAAATTTCGCCCGGAAAGTTCCATTACACGTAACAGTTTTTTTTCGATTATGCGGTTAGAATGGCCCTTGGATTAGTTCCGAGACAGCAGTGATGTGGCAAAACCCTAGGCTTCGAATAAATCTGAAGTTTGTCGATGTGTTTGTCTCATTTTCTTCTTTGGAAAATGTTCAACAGAAGAAACGAGACAAACACATCGGCAAACTTCAGATTTATTCGAAGCCTAGGGTTTTCCCCATGTGAGACAGTGTACCTCGCAGTGTTTAGTATTTAGGGAGTCGCGTAACGTGCTCGGGGGCGTCTTTGCGTGTCTTTCATCGTAGAGTAAGCCCTGCGATTAATATCGACGTAGAGAAACAACGAACGAACGAGTTTTCCTCTTCTCGAAGCGGTCCGTTTATCGTCGACGCTTCCATCGACCTTAAGGAACTTAAGACACTTAAAGCAAATCGTGATCTACGAGCAGCCTCTAAAGGGGCTCGGCATCGAGGGAGCGGCTGACTTGGCTCGAGACACCTCGTTCGAGGCTTGCCACTAATTAAGAAATACTTCCCTTAACGTCTACTTTAACGACTCTGTGACGCTTCAGCCGAACCCCTTTTCTTGTTTTCATAGGCACCTTACACTCCTTTTTACCGTCTCAGTTCTCATCGACGAAGGAAACTACCTTCGTCCTGTAATTTCTCCAATTCCGACATTTCTCAACCAGTCAGCTGTTTCACGATTGCATCCGTCTATCTATGCAGGCGGTCTCGTAAATATTCCTACGCTCTATATCTATGTCTATTGAACAAATCTATTGAAAAAATTTGTTTAAATTAAATGGCAGGTTTCCAAGTGTATGTTTGTATAAATGTGTCGATGTATATATAAATATATACATGTACAAGCTTACTCATACACATGTTTATAATGAAAAATTCGTTTGGTAATATCAAAATTTTTACTTAATTTAGTCACACTTCTTCGATAGACACAGAGGGTACGAATATTTATGAGACTGACTGCAAATATATACAAGCTTACTCATATACGTGTGTATAATGAAAAACTCGTTTGATAATATCAAAAGTATTATTTAATTTAGTCGCACTTGTTCAATAAACACATACGAATATTTATGGGACTGACTGTAAATACTAAATATATACATTTACAAGCTTACTCATACACATGTTTATAATGAAAAATTCGTTTGGTAATATCAAAAGTATTATTTAATTTAGTCGCACTTGTTCAATAAACACATACGAATATTGATGGGACTGACTGTAAATACTAAATATATACATTTACAAGCTTACTCATACACATGTTTATAATGAAAAATTCGTTTGGTAATATCAAAATTTTTACTTAATTTAGTCACACTTCTTCGATAGACATAAAGGGTACGAATATTTATGAGACTGACTGCAAATATATACACGTACAATCTTACTCATATACGTGTGTATAATGAAAAACTCGTTTGATAATATCAAAAGTATTATTTAATTTAGTCGCACTCGTTCAATAAACACATACGAATATTTATGGGACTGACTGTAAATACTAAATATATACATTTACAAGCTTACTCATATACGTGTGTATAATGAAAAACTCGTTTGATAATATCAAAAGTATTATTTAATTTAGTCGCACTCGTTCAATAAACACATACGAATACTGATGGGACTCTGAAAAGAGTACGCCACAGCAGCCTGTAAATGCCGTAAGTCCTAACGTGGTAAAACTGTAGACGTTCCGTTTCCGCAACGATTGATATTACGAATCGTTATTTACGCGACTCGTTCCACGCCGCTATCGATTCTTCCAGCATTCGGTTCGGAAAAGAAGTTCGCGCGGGCGTTCCTCTTATCTCGCAGCCGTTCCTCGTGTTTCAATAATTCTCGTTCCTGAGCGAGGTGATGCAACTGATTCCGTTCAACTAGTTATAGTTGATGCTTCGTATCTCACGCGCGATATTGCTGACTGTACGTAAACACCTCCGCGATGCTTTACGAATCGTTTCGGTCTGTTTTCCGGAGAAGGAAAAGTACGCGTCGTAAAGTTTTCAACTGGCTGGCAACTGGAGCAACGGAAGAACGCCTGTGTAACTCGAAAGAAAGGTCGAATAAAACAAGAAGCTTCCGTGAACATTTTTACTGTCCCTCGTATGCAAAATTCACCCCCTTAAAACTTTCTTCGCGTTTCGTTAAACGTATTGCAGGATTTTATTTCGTGACGGAAATGGATGTTACCATCTCGAACGGTGTCGTGGACTTATTAATCTATCGCTTACCTGTGATCAATTAATGCAAGAAAATTCAAGTACGATTCGAACGGATTCATAGACGATACAATTTTACGAGGTTTCGGGCGATCTCGAGCGATCATGTTTAACTTGGCAAAATAGCCTCGTAAAATCTCGACGGAGTTAACGAGAACGTAAAGCTGGTGCAGAGCCGTGCGAGATTCGAGATTCAACTATCCGGGAACGTCCCGATGCGCAAATACCGATTCGCCCGGGTACCGTCTGACGAGAGTTTATTTCGCCTGGTCGGTATTAGCGCGCTCTCCCTGCGTGCAACAGGTGATTACACGCGTTTCGGTGAATATCGTCCAATTAAACGTCGCCGTCGACGCTGGATCCCGATGACCAGCCAAGCACTCGTCACCTTCGCCGCTGGGACTTGGCGATTCCGGGCCGTTTGGCAAATTTCCTGAAGCCCGTGACGCGACGGCCGTTGGCCGGGCTCAATTTACTCGGTTGCACGCGACTCGTCGATCCGGTAAACCAACCGATAGCGCGTGTTCGCGGTGATTCGACGAGAAACTAATCCTCTCGGTGGTGCCGGATGTTCCGGTACCGTGCGTGGCTTCGCTGCGAACCGTTCGAAAGTCGGTCCGTGGCGTTCGGTAAAATTCGATACGCAAAGCTGAGAGGCCACGCGGAATACCTTAACACGCGCAATTGATTCGGTCGTTTATTGGATCGAGGCATAGATGCGCGTATGTTGTACGTTCGGAATGGCCTTCGGATTCCAGGACGGAATCGTGCACCGAGGACGGCCGTAGGAGGAGGACCTTCGAATACGTTCCTGGTGTCGATGAGGAACGAACATATTGGGATTTTCAATTGAACAGAGACGAGCGTCGTGGAATTTAACTGGGTCGAAAGTCGAGGAATGAAATAATCCTTGCGGAATGGCGGACCTTTTCTACGCTACCAGCGAAGGGTAGACGTTGCGCATACGCGCCAGGAAACTCGACCAAGTAACAGCATGCTCTACACTCGAAACAACGCGAAGATATACCGCGAGTCATTTACGGAGCTTTCGAAATCTCGTAAACAACCTCCTGGCAGCCCGTCAAAGTTAAGGTAACGTTTGAATCAATCGCTCTGGATATTCCAGCGTTCGTCGGCCTTCGTTGAAAAACACGAGGGTCTTTCCATACGCTTGTCTCTTCTTTTCTCTTCTTTTCTCTTCTTTTCTCTTCTTTTCTCTTCTTTTCTCTCTTGCTCGTTTCATTATTCACATCGAGAGATAACCGAAAGCGAAGCATCGAAGTTGCTTCGTAAAGCTGTAGCTTTGGAACAGTCGCCTGAAACTTTCAGCTCCTCGGCGCCGTGTCATCTGTACGTGACGCGTACCCCTCGACGAACCTGGTCGCTTTATCGTCCCGTAGTAAATATTTGATATAAAATCCTTATCCGCCAAGGGACCGAGAATCCATCCGCTCCGTCGAACGAATAATACAGCACGCCGCGAAATACGCCCTCGCGATTCTTTCCACCGTCGTCTCTCCCCTGAAACTTAAATAACGCGCGTAGAAATCCGCTGGCTGTGCAAACGTCGAGCTGTCGGTTAAATCCCCCGTGCTCGTCTTCTAAGCATAATTAGGATTAGGCTCCGGAAACGGCGATTCGTTACGTAGCGCGTTCGTCACTCCGCTGCGTCGCAATTTCTTTCTGTTTATTCATTCGTACGCTCGGCGCCGTCGTTCGCGTAGCGTCGCGAAACTCGACGGCTCCTAAAGCCAGCTTTTCGTACCAAAGTCCAGGAGTAATTTGTACGCGTATATTTCTGGGACACCCTGAAGCGTGCCATAAATAAATGCTCGCCGCGCTTTTAATCATCGCGCGAGAACAATCGGACGAGAGAAAGTTGAAAGGTAGAACGGAAAATGTATCGTTCGCCCCGCGGACTAGTTTAATATCGTTAGGAGTAGATCGCTGCGCTTTGAACGATATATATATATATACGTGTTCGCAAAACCGCGAGAAGGGTCGCAAAAGCGCGGCAGATTTTCTTCTCGCGGGCGTCACAAGTTTCGAGGGCCCTAACGTCTCTCTTATTGTTGTACACGAGGAAAGTACTTGCCTGGCACGGCGAAAAACTCGTTTTTCTTCTCGTGCATGCCTCGCAGCGTGTTCCGTCACGAACAACTTCCTCTCACCTGAGCTCGAGTCGATTTCTCCTGTTTCGCGACTCGACGCCCCCCCGTATCCTTTTTCTTTCGCGTTTACGCTTCGATGCATACTTTTCTACGAAACGATACGGATCGTTTTTAGTCGAAGTATCTATAAAATTCGGCAAGTGGTAATTGTTGGAAGTACAGTATAGGCTCCATAATTGTAAAAAAAAATGTTTTTCCGATTTTTTTGAGGTTTTTCATTTTTTACGACCACAGTTTGCAACAAAATAATCCGAGAAAATTCTCAAAAATACGCCTTAGGATCCGGAATGTGTCGGATTTTTTTCTGAAAATTTTAGAACGCATTCGAGACCGGAAAATGCGCCGAAAAGTGTAAAATCAATTTTACCCTGTAACTACCCTCACGGACAAGCTTTTTCTTGGTCAGCTTTCGAACGATTCAAGAACCATTGAAGAAGCTCTAAGGGCAGTTTTGACCATCTCAATCGGCTAGGCTCTTTGTCTACGATAACTGCACAGAAACCAGATAACTGCACAGAAAGCAGATAACTGCACAGACACTTTCGTCCAGAGTCGTCGAAAACGTCGGACGCGGGTCGAAACGACGGTTGATTCGATCGGTCGGAACTTGATTTTCGAGTAGGGGTCGACGGTACAATTAGCCGCGCGAAGTTTAACTTGCAAATATGGAGACGGGAAGCGTCGGGTCAGATCGATTCGTTTCCGAGCGTCCAATTAATTCCCGCTCACGGAAATTCCGCGAGCATGACGCGTCGTCAAATTTAATTTCGCAGGAGTCTGACGCTGCTCGCCGATGATCCATCTATCTGTCTCTCGCGGAGGGAAATGGAATCTTGCTTTAATGAGACGCGCCGGATCGAAATGTCATTCTCAAAATAAAGAACCGGCCCAGCACGTTTGCCTGAATCATTGATAATACGAAGACCCGCAGTCTAGCGATCGCTAATAAAGTTCGCTTGGACTTGCGATGTCCCCTCGGAAGAGACATCCGAGTGCAAAGGGCTAATATTAAATTCTGGATCTGCGGTTCGTCGTCGAAAGTCGCGCGTGAAACTTCCGCAGCATCGAATCGACGTGGTATCCGGGGGATGATGGGATGTCGCAGAAACGGCAGGAGTTGGTCCACGTGTCGAATATGCAGAGCGAGTCGTATTGCGGCGTCGAGACGCAAAAACACAGCGTCGAAGGAGGAAGAAGGGAAAAGGTAAGGCAGGAACGGTCGGTCGGTCGGTCGGTCGGTCGGTTCGCAAGTAGGTCGCATCTCACGGCTCAATATCACCGAATACTCTTTTGTGTCCTCTTCTAAATTGGGTTACGAGGGTGCCGCAACCGTTAGCTGTTGGCTGCGGCTTCTTCTTGCTTCGAGCCGCGGCTTGCTAGAATTTTAATATACACCAATCTTTCTAGACGACTCCAGACACGCTGTCCGTCCGACGTCTTAACTCTACACCTATTTGGAAACGAGTAGGCGGCGAAAGAGAACCTTCCTTTCCTCATTTTGCGAAAGAAACGTTGTCGCTGTGTGGAAGTTGCGCGTGGCGTCGCGTTCTCTCTCATAACGCGTTCTGGATTTTTCCAAACCGGCGGCTATGCGTAGCAACAAAGGGACATTCGTTGGACCGACATCGAGGCGAATGGTGAACCATTAAATTAGTTTCGTTGCATTTTGTAGAAAAGTCCGTGGTCGTTTCGCGTAACCTCGACTCCTGTGCCATTCTAAATTTATATGAACTTGATCCTCGCGGAGTCCCTAGCGAGAAATAGAAGAGAGTCTTCCCAGCTTGATGCTAAAGCCTCTCGAACAGCAGGAAGACCCGGCTGTAGCGTTACGAGTTACAACTTATTCAGAAGATCGAATCGACGCCGAGCGATCCAATAATTCGGCCGAAGCTCGTTTCCCCTCGGATGAGAGTGATTGTATCGGATCGGAGGCGGTTGAAGGCTAAGTAAATCTTGGTTCTTTCCGTGACGCGTGGCCCGACGTACCTTCCGTTCCCCGTTTTATTCGCGCGAAGTAACGTATCCCTAAAGAGACGCGACGGAAAAAGCCGGGGATATTTTTCACCGGCGTACACCCGCGTCTCCCCATTCTTCGGCATCCTATTTTACGATGCACGCGTGATAAATCGCGGCCGCTTATAATCCGATGTCGAAAGGGCGAGCGAGACCGATACGTTTGTTCCTCGTCGAAACCTTTCCGCGCGAGTATTATTCACCGACGTTTTCCATTTTCGTCCGACCGATCTGGCGCGACCGTGTTCCAAGTAGAACGTTAGATTTTACGTATCTCTCTTTCGGGGTTGCTTTAGTATTATTTTAGCAATCTACTCTGGAAAAGTGTTAACGGAATTAAAATTGTACACTTTTCGAATATGTCACGCGTTTGTCCAGTGTTTGATTGAAAATTCCAGGTAGTATCAAAAATGGCCACACAGAGGCGATCTAATAATAAAAATACTATATATGTTTTTTAAATCGTTTAAGAGTCCATGTGCTCCTTATAGTCTGGAAAATACGATATTTCTACCGCTCTAAGGAAAGGTACGCGACTGGTGTCGAATCGATGTAGCGTACCGATACGATCCTTTATCCTCCGATTACGTTATTAGCTCCATCGCGAGAACGAGCAGACCTAGAACCATCGGCGTCGTTGGTCGCGCGTTTAATGGACGAACAAACGTTTGGACGGGGCGAACTTCGTTTTTCACCGCGGTTCGAAGCCCCGGGATCTTGAGAAAATAAAAAAAGTTGTCCTCGAGAGAAATCGAGAGACGGGAACGAGAAGGCAGTTTTGTTCGTCGCCTCCCGTCGCCGTTTTCGATCAAGCGTCCAGGGTTATAGCGAACTCCACGGCTTTTCAACTTCTCGCAGGGTCGTTTCGGTTTCTTTGGCCGATACTGTATACGATCTGCTCGTATCGCGGAATCGTCGTTATCGCATGGTCCACGGTTCGACGGGTTTCTGCGCCATTGGATCGGAGCACTTTGACACGGTCGAGCGACCCTTTTGCATCCTGCGTGGCGTGCATACACGCGCGATTCGCTCGGAAGATCTGGCACACGATTTCGTTTCCTCCGAGACAAAACGATCTCGGATCGTACCGAGTGAATTCCAAACGGAAATCTCGCGAACGCGTCTACGTTTCTAGCGGCTTCTAGCCCGGGTATGATCTACAAAATTTTATTCGAAATTTCATTCGAATCGACAGGTTTTCTCGTGTTCGCGTTTCGGTTGCGAAAGCTTACATCGAATTGCACGCGATTCGCATGATATAGGTAGAGCTTCCTTTCGACGTGTTCTTTGTGATTTTCGAAGGCAAGTAGCATCGGTACAGAGGGACGAATAAAAACGTCTCGGAGTCGGTTCGATCGGCTTCTGTTAGATTATGGGTGAAAGCAAGAAATAAAATAAGAATATAGTTTTATATCAAATGATATTTTATTTATCACTTGGAGGCTCAGAGAGGTAGTCGCGTTCACCATCGAGGTTGTCTCTAAACTTGTTATCGGACTAAATATTAGGTTGTCCCAAAAGTATCTTTCGCTTTATTAATAAGTAATACATGCACAACATTTTATGTTTCATGTTACATTACTGAATTGTGCACGATTCATTTTGCTCCATTCCTGTTACAGCATGAATATCTACGAAATTAGATTGTCTATTTATAGAGACACGACCACAGAAAATAATCGAGTGCCATCTCGCGAATGAAACTTTCGGGACAACCTAATGCAATACTTAGATCCAATTAAGTCAACAGTTTCTTTGAAAAGGTTTGGTTTGGTCGCGCTTCAACGCGAGATGGATCTTTCACCTTTTTTTTCCCTCATCTTCGTGGCTCTCAACATCCCCTACCTTGTCGATCTTACCCATACTTCGATATTCCTATCATTCTCCTAGATATTTGTTTGCGTTGTCTCGCTTTAGTTTCGTTGTTCGCCGTTGCACGCGGTCGCAAAAATCTCACGCGACGCGACGTTTGGAAGATTAACAGACCCGACACCGTGTAAATTCCAGCGTTTCTCATAACGTCCGGAAACTGTCCCGGACCTTACCGTGCGATGCAGTTTAGTCGCGATTTCTCGTTGCAAAGGGAAGGTACGAAGCTGGAAGGGAGAGGAAGTCGCGACCGTGGCGGAGAGAAATCGAGCAAAATGGAGACAAAAAGCGTCGATCTAACGGCGGTGTTCTTTATTCGCGGATAATTGAATATCAGACGGAAATGGAGGAGAGCAGCGGGAGGGAGGGGGGAGGAGAAGGAGGAGGAGGAGGAGGAAGAAACGATATTCTGTGGGAATTCTGGCATCCAGAACCGTCGGCCTACGGCAGCCGATCGGGGCCAGGGTTCAAGAGAACGCTTCTCACCAGCAGAATCAATTCAACTGCCGGCTGGTTCGGCTCATGGAAAATTAAATATCCACGATTCTTCCTCGCCCCTGTGGCCCCTCGTCCGCTTCGGAACCTCTGAAATTCCTTCGATTCGCCGATTGAAAGGCGCCCACGTTCTTATCGACGAAAGTGTTCCGTTAACTCCAGCAAGGATTATTCCGCGTTAGTATTCCAAGGGCCAGTTAGCACCGTTGCTGGTTAGTTGGCGAAGGGTCTGACGAACTAGAAGGGACCGAGGAGATATAAAATTACGCTCGGTCCGCCTAAACCTCCCCAGAGTTCTTTCTTTTCGACCAGACACACTGAATAGTCGCATTCCGATGCCTGAATACTATTATTCACAGCGAATAGCGACCTGGCTTCGTGCGTGTGTCCGTCCGGTTTCCAAGGGTTAACGTTGCGCCAATAATTACTATTGCTCTCTCTCACTCTATACAGAAAATGCTAATTATTCATTTTTATTCGTAAAACATTCACGAAAGTAAGAAAAAAGAAAGGTTCTTGCTCGCGTTTGATATTTTTCGTTTTTCTCGCGACGAAGTCGTCTAAAGTCGTTTGTCCAGCGAGTCCTCCCTTAAAATTCTAGTCTGAAGAAATTGCAACGAGTTTTGCTGTTGGGTCCTCCAGCGAGGATCGGTCGAATTTTTGGTAAAAACTCGAGAGAACTCTTTCGTGGACCGTGATCAGGGATGAGATCCTTTTATGACGTCATGTATTTTCGAAAAGCTCCGCCCGACAGCCGTAGCTTTCTGTAAACGCCTCGACGCGCTCGCGAAAACTCGCAACGCTTCGTGAGCTGTGTAAGTAACCAGCCAGTTCGAGGGATGCTGCCCAAGAACACGTACCGCATCCATTTGCCTCATGGAAAATTAATTATTATCCGCTTCTGGCAGCTTCGACCGTGTCCTCTCGCCTGAATCCGAAATTTCTACGAGTGCTCGCCCGGATGTAAACTTCGTCCGTGGCACCGACCGTACCGACCACTTAGCCTCTCTCTTCTCACTACCCCCCCTCCTGTTTTCGTAAAACTGGATTTTCCTCGTAAACCGCGTGAAAATATTCGCGCGGAAGTCTTCGTAAGCGGAGGAACGAGATGGGAATCCGTTAAGAATTTATCATCTGTTTTGCATCCGACGAGCCCTTGCACATTTCGCTACGCGAACATTTTCACCGAGGTTTACGCGGTTCGACGCGTCCCGATTCGGAAGAATTTATCTTTAAATACATTCACGCCGGAAAATTGCTGGAAAAGTAAGATCTCGTAATAGAGAGTACAGGTTTCCATTTGGAAAATAAATAAAGTGGACCTTGGAATCGCCACCCAAATGAAACAAATTGGACGCTGCCGTCCTCTTTCTCTCTGGAAATCTTTAGACACGTGTTTCGTACTTTTTTAGGATCTTTCACGCTCGTCGAGATATTCGGCTGGAAAGTTTTCAGACGAACGGCCTGCAGGCTTTCGAAGTCGGTAACGTTATCACGCGTTGCGCGTTGAATAATCGTGTCGAGGGTCCGTATTTTTTTTCGAGGCGAAACTTGTTTCCGTTACTTTCCCATTAGTACCTCTTCTTCCCAGGACCTCGATAAATAAACTGGTTAATTATTCATCTCTGTAAGAGCGTTGTCTCGGGGTGATAAATCTAGGATCGACTAAAGCGATCGTTTTCCGAGTGGTTCGTGGAAAATTGGCGGTAAAGAAAGGAACAGAGAGGATCGGAGACTCTTAATCGATGGACGTGTTCTCGATTAGATCAAAGAAACTATCGAGATGGAACCGATCGAGCTAAAAAGCACACTTACGGGGCTGGTCGGCTTGTAATCACGACGGCTAAACGAAGTATCGACAAGTTGCGGTCGATGGCCCTTTTTTCGTTGGCAGGACACTGATGGATGGAGGTCTTAGGGTAGGGGCAATAAATCATCGGGCATCGGCCGATGAATCGGCAGTCTCGATGATAAGATGGCAAGTTGATTCTCGGTTTCCTATCCGTTCGATTATCATACAAATTCCCGCGGATCTCTGTCGTTAAAAGATCGGAGATCTCGGGGCTCGAATCGATGTAAATTCATACTCCGGTTTTCTTCAAAGTTCGCGCGACAACTTGGGTTAGATTCTATAGAAACGTGACAGAGACATAACGAAAGCGTATAACTCGTGGCACGCGAAGAATATGCTTTTTACCCAAAGAAAAGACTCGAGGATCGAAACGGTTAATAACGATTATCGGGTCTCGCGACGAGGAGGTTGCCGAGAACGAATGACCGACCCAAAGATGGATCGATGGGATCAATATTCCATCGATCTCCCTTTCTTACGCGAGTTTCACAGTCGAGAACGTCGAGCACCGAACGAAGAAGGCAGACGAAATCGAGCTCCGTCGATCTCCTCGTTTAACCCGAGCTGCCAAGCAATTACTAGATCAAAGAGAATTAGACAAGAACGAGGAAGACGCTGGGGGAATCAAATATCGATCGGGGAACTCTTATTCTTCTTATCGTACCATTTAATAAGGTTAGAATGGATTTTTTCTTCCAGGCGGGAGTACTTTCGATGAAAAAAGCTTAGATGATTTAGAATTTAAGCTTAGTTCGAGATGTAGAAATCGTGAAGACGAAATACATAGATAGATGTAGTAATGATCTAGTAATTGCCAGCGTTGCGGAAAGTGTAAATCGTTGTTCGACGAGAACGTAATTTCGTTCTAATTAATTCGCGACACGAAATCTCCGTGAAATCGGTAATTCAGCGAGGGTAACGCGTGGATGCCTTCTTCTCTCTTTCGCGGACTGTTTTTTTTCCCCTCTGAATTTCATCGTTCACTAAACGCGATATTTAACCGCACTGCGGCCCGCATTTAATTGTTCCCGGCGGCAACGCGCCGCTATTATTGAATTCATAAATCTTATTTCGGCAGCGAGTAACGAGTGGCCCGCTGGTATTTCGAGTAGCTTTTGCAATTCAAATGCACGCTCGAATTTTCATAAAAAAAAAAAAAGCGTATAGGCGACTCGATCATATTTGTCTCGATTTATTTTTTTTTCATTTCAATTCGGTACTTATTCGTGGTCGAATAAAAAAAGATTAAATCATCGCACCCCGACACGATAGGATATCTGATTTGTCTCGTGGGAAATTGATGTATGTATTTACAGATGGTAATCGGAGACAGACGAAATTGTATTCGATTAATTCGATCGCTTAAAGCCGAAGCGTAACAATTTATTCGCGACGCTTGTTTAATTTTAGACGGTCGCGTTTCCATTTGTTCGTCAACGCGTTTTACATCCGTTCGAAAAGGGCATCGCTAACGGCGGCTCAAATTAGAGAAGAACCGGGGATTTTCTGGGACGACTCTCGAAACATCCCTAAACAAAGGGACCGACCCCCGCGGATCTCGATTCAGCATCGCGAGATCTGTATTAAAATTAATGAAGCTCGTCGGTGAATTTATTCAGCAACAAGTTGCCCGCGATTTCACCGTTGAAGCGTATTCATCGGCGAGATACAAAGGTGCGACGATAGCTTTGAATCAAATCCGTGAGCCGCTAACAGCGTGAACGAGTTAATAGCGCGGACGTGGAACGCTTTTCGTCGACGAGGCAGCTGAAAACGAGAATTGAGAGCGACGTTTCGGAGAGCCGATCCTTCGTATCGTTCCGTATCGCGTTAGGCCATTCTTATTCGCGAAACTGAATGTACGCGCGCGTTAACAAAAGATCGTAGAATGTGTTGGTGGTCGTCGGATGTAGAATAAAGTAACGAATTATGTGCACACGTGCGATTGAACTTTTATTACAGAATTATTTGATTTCTTTTATACAATTAACTTACAAACTAACCAATCGTCCGTTCAGACATCCAGGCATTCTTTCTTCGTTCTCGTGTATCGCTTGCGCTCTAAACAACCGCATTCACCCTACATTCGACCCAATAATATAAAAATTCGAACGAGAGAACTTTGATCAGCGATAAAAATCATATTTGATAAGGCACTGGATTACGATAGACTCTCGCGTGAACTCCATCTCCATCTTTACGTGGCTCTTAATCGCTATTCGATGCTCCAAGTTCTCTAATACTAGCTACCTATAGAGCTGTTAAGCTTTCTCGAGGCCCCTCGAAGCGGATCTTCCTCGTTGGCTCTCTGACACAACGGTCGGGTCTATAAACTCTCGCGATCCTTGTATAAAAATGTCGGAGGTGTACGGACTCGTATCTTTTATTTCCGATCGTTAAGATCTTACTCGGTTTACACGGGAATCGACGGGACGGTTTCTCGCGCGGATTCGAAGCATATTTCGGACTTTGTAACTCGTGCGGCGTCTCGAACCACGAACTTCGTCCCCGGGAAGCTCAAAACTCGCGAACACGCCATTCCGTACACTCTCGAATTCTCGCGAACTCGTTACATTAACTTGGTCGGAATTTCGAGCGTTCCAGCGAATTCAGCCGGTTCAGTTCGGATCACGCGACCGCTCGAACGAACGCAGACGTTTTCGCGGGGCCTTTGGCTTCGACTGTTCCAGGTCTAAGGATAGGCGCGATCTGACGCAGTGCACCACTTCCTAGACGATCGCCTGACTTTCTTTTCTTTCGATTCTCACCTAGAAATTTAATCGCGATTACAAATCTCGCTCGTAAAATCGTTTCTATATCTATTAACAAAAAATCTGTCTAAATTAACCGATAGGTTCGACGGTTTCAAATACATGTTTCGTTATAAATATGTAACACGAATAAACTTTGTTTCGAGTAAACTATCGTTTAATTTGTACTGATTTTTTGTTCTAATAAACATAGAAGGTAGGAATATTTATAGGACTGACCGTATAAAGGTTACCTTTGTTTTCTGTTATCGCAGTAAATATTTCGTCGTATAAAAATCGGACCTGGTCGTTCGGTTCGCGATAGAATCGAAGTCGGATAAAATTGTAAATTTCCGTTGCTGGTCGCGGTCCCTCGGTTTCGTCGCGTTGTCCATGGGATTTATCCACGGACGGCCGACACGCGTTGCAGCGGAACGCGTTAAAATACGAGGCAATTAAATAACGGAGTGATAAAACGAGACGGCGCGGTGTAAATATCATTTCGAGATGGGCGAACGCGTTAAGCTGTGACGGATCGTTATGTCGTCGGCCTGGCAGTGTTTAATCCGCCGTCCGATAGCTTTGAAATATTTAAGGGGCGATACGGTAGCCACGCTCCCGCGAGTTTTGCGATTTACGCAGCTGTTGATTGGTTCGATTCCGATACTTTTATCTGCTCTTCGTACTCGTTATCCGTTTTGAATTTTGTCCATTATTTCTGGAAGTCGCCGAGTGAAAATCGACGAGGATGTTCGCGAGGATGTTCCGCGACGTTGCTAATCAAGAGTCCGCTCATCTTTTCGTCGTTCTATACTTTTATCTATACTTTTATCTATACTTTTATTAGGCGAGAATCGAAGAATCTCTTTCGTTTTAGGAAGGAGAGCAAGATTGTGCAGCTTGTCTCGCTTCCAAAATTCCCTGTCGAACAATTTCTTCTTTTGCCTCCGAGGAAAGGTCTTTCGCACGACCGTCGTCGCTCGCTCGAACGAACCGCGTCGAGACGCCAGGCTTTAATCCACTCTCCGACGATCCTCCTTGGCTTTTATTCCCAGCCGAAAGTTATTTCTGCAACGTGCCACGCGATCGATAAGCACCGAACTCGTCTCTGCTCGCTCGCGCCTCGAGACTGACTAATTATCTCCTATCGGATCGATGCGTAAGTAACTGGTATTTTTTGAAATTAATATTCGAAGGGAACAAGATTTTTATACAAAAGTCGCGTAGGTTCGTTCCGTAGAATTTACTAACTCTAGTTTTCTACGCAATTCATTTCCGAGAGCAAAACGAACGGAACGCTTAGGGTTCAAGTTCGGCTCAAAATTTTCATTACAAGACAGACTCGTGATTTTCAAGTTTGGCTCAAAATTTTCGTCACTAATTTGACGAGCGATTGCAACGAGAGGTATAAGGTCAGCTCGCGGCATCGGTGCAGCGATCACGGGACGACTCTGGTACGCGTAACCTTACGTTAGCGGCGCGTTACGTAAGCGGATAAGTGAAAAAAATGGTAGCTGCGCCGAGCAACAAATCAGGAGGAGATCGTTGCACGGCTGCGATACACCTTGCTGCGCCGTTTCGCGCTATAGAACGCTGCGGACGTACAGAACGCACCAACTGCAGCCGCAGTTCTGCGGTCCACGTGGCACGGAACGGTGCGGTGGTTTCAAACGGATCGAACGAACCGATTACCGAACCTGCACGCCCGTTCGTTCGCAAATTTTACTTGAATCGGTCGTAACTCGACCGTTTTTCCGTACGGTCGGACGCGAGAAACGTTGAACCGAGGCGAAATACGATCAGAGCACCGTGTCACGTCACGATCGCTGGTCGTTTTTAATTTTGTTTATTTACAAATAGCACAGAGAACGCTCGACACTCTAGAAGCAGACTGTTGGCCCGCGGTAGATCGCTCGTAACTTCTCGTTTCGATCGCGAGAACCGAAGAGAAGCTTCGAGTCGGATTTAAAGTTTCGTGCTGCGCGATGTAGATTCGACGATATTTCAGCAGATACCCTGTGTTTCTTTTCTCCCAGGGGCTATAACGCCGGAGATTTACGAGATTCGACGCGAAAATTTTCGGTAGCGATCCGAAATCGCGTAATCGCGAGCCTTACGACTGCCATAAATTCGCGAAGCGATAGTCGGCGGAGATAAGCGCGCAACTTGTCGCGAGAAACGCCTACCGCTCGAGGAGCCTGGGGAAAAACGATTTCACGATCGAGTAGAAGATTAATTAAAAAAATTTCGGATCAGCGATCGAGACGCGCTTATTCAGGAAATTGCCTTTTCGTGCTCGCTCGGTCGATAAAATTAATTTGCCTCGTAAAAGAAAATTGAATCCCTTATCCGCTCGAGCGAGAACCGTTACCAATGTCCATCGGAGTTAATTAATCACTGATAATCATCTGCCCGCGAACATATCGTAAGCGCAAAAATAGTCACCGCGTTTCCCAGCGAGCCGCGATCAGTCCTTCCATAAATCATCTCTCCGAGCGTGCATCGTCTTCGAATTTACGATGTTCGTTCGAAATTAACGTATCCTTTTTCCTTCTGTTTGTTATCGAACGCAAGAGTACGTACAGAATGGAACGGACGGGCATCGCGCGCGCTTCGTTTACGTCATTTTTACGAGTACAAATGGTCGTCCCGTCGTATTACGCTCGAAACCGCGGCCGAAAGGTTTAATTGGTGGCGCGGGATAGATCGTTCGACGTTTATCACGAAAAACGTGCCCGCCACGAATTGTAAGTACTTATTCAAGGCGCATCGGCTGTATACTCCATCGAACGACATTTTCCCTGTTTCAGTGCTAGAACTGAAGGGTCTGGAGAGCACGGAGGCGAGAAGAAATGAGTTGGACGTGACACAATGACATGATGAAGAGCCTGGTGGGGATCATGTGGATAGTGTTGGTGCTCATATCAGGTAAGTTCGATAAATCTATCCGACAAATAAGAGTACCGCGTCTCGCCGTTACGACGGACGTTGACGTTTACGCGGAATTAGCTCGACTTCCAGCCGACGAACGATTCGTTCGTTCGGTGTTTCGAAAGGCGCGACTAAGTTGACTCGACCGTGCCCGGGCAGACAGGAAAAGTAGCACCGTACCTGATCGAACGAGTACGAGTAGGTCCGTGTTGGCAAGTAGATCGTATCCACTTAGCCGAGGGGATAGAATCTCCTTCGTTCCTGGCAAAATAAGCGAAACGACCAAGCGATGAAATTTGGCTTGTTTGGGTATTTCAACGAATCGATTCGTCACAGTAAGCAATAATGCGCTTTCACCTTGCGTTAGATTCCTCCTACGTTTCGCGTTCCATCCGATTTACATTTCAAATTTTAGATTCCATTCCGGATCCCGTCATACGGACCCGCTGGAATTTCAAACACGAAGCCCATCAACGCCGGACAATAACCACCTAATATAACCGTACAACGAATAACTATCGTATAAGATATGACGGCTGCTGCATATGCATCGCACCACTCGCTTCGTTCCCATTCAAATGTAAATGCTATATCGCGCGCGTGCGAGCGAACGCTGCCCGTCCGACAGCTTTCAGCAACGTTAGCCTTTTTTCGAGTCGTTGTAAACGAACGGCTCAGTCGGTCCGCGAACGCGGAATCGGACGACGATCGCTCTCGTCGTAATCGCGAGCGATCAATCGATCGAGTATCGCGAGCTACGTTTGCGATCTGCGATCGTAAACCGGTAATTCGAAATCTTCTTGAAGTAATCGACCGATCGATCGTATCGGTCTACGTAGGAGTCGGCAGAACGAACATTCAGAAATAGCGAGTTCTTCTTACGCTTGGACGTACGATTACGTTATAAATAGGCAGACGTTTCGGAGAACCGGGGCAGGGTATAATTCTAAAACGATGCCAAATGCGGGGAAAGTTAAGGGGCAAATTAAACGGTGTTACGAGCTCCAACTTTTTCACGATGCTGTTACGTGCTCGCATGCATACGTGCAGGTGCTAAGAAGCCAGGTGGGCTTTTTTCCTTTTCGAATAGCAACGCTTAACGCGGGAAACGGGGCCTGGAGATAACCGTTGGGTAATATTTGCGAAAAGTCCGTTGATCTAGAGCTACTTCGTTTACAACGCTTGCCAATCTTATTTTCCTTGTTTTGATTTAAAAAAAACTCTCAATATCTTCGATCGTAAACCTTTCGTCCATCCTAA
>NC_071977.1:1536068-1549138 GCF_026283585.1 Hylaeus volcanicus | reverse complement strand
CCTTTCGTCCATCCTAAAACTATCTAACCGAGTCGTCTGTACGATACCATTGTCCTTCTCGCCGTAATCGCATTCGCATTCCACCAATTTCCCAGTGCAAACGAGATCTCTTCCTACTTGGCTCATTACTCCTGGCCAACTTACACGTATTTGTGTAAACACGGTCTAATACTCTTACCTAGTTAACGCGAGTGTATTCCGCGCGTAACCGAGTTCTATTTATCTAACCGTTTGCGGGTTCTTCGCGTCTGGATAGTTACGATCTCATTCTACTTTGGCTCTGCGCTCCCGCTAATATCCAGCCTGTTGAACGTATCGAAACGCTCGTGAATGGCAGCGACCGTTACGTCACGGAAACATCCCCCGATGCTTAAATTCGCAGCTAAGAGCGCGCGATCGACGTCGATACAGAATTCCGGCGCGATATCGTAACGTCGAGTGGCCCTCGACGCGGGAACTGAAACTCGAACCCGAGAACATAATGATATGCGAACCTTCATCGGGCCGGCGTTCACGGCGTTGCATCGATAACCCGACTCGTTCCTCCGTTCGTATCTGTCTCGCTGCCGTTCTCTCGCTGAAAATCCTGAAAACTCGCCCGTTCCTTTTTCCAGGGAAATAAACAACGGGTAAGTGGATACTCGAGTTTTCGAATAAAGTGTCTTTTAAACGTCTCCGGCGCACGGCGCGGGACTCGATATTTCTCGATATGTCCGGCTCATCGAGCAATCCCGTCCCGCGCAAAATGCAATATCGCGTAGGTAATACGGCGCTCGTTCTTAATGGCGAACTCGAAGCCACTAGATCGGAGCAACGATTTCACGGGAGTCGATTCGCCGACCGATCGTTCCGATAGTATTTCTTCTTGATTCCGCTCTCCATTGTACCGATTAAAAGGAGAATCCTGCTTCCGAGGATCCCTCGGTCTACGGATTACCAGAAACGATACGAAACCGACGTGCGTGCTCGTCGATCGTTTCCGACCGGCGATCGGTATCGCGCTCTTTCCCACGAGCGTTCCTACGTTTTCACAATTTTTCTCTCGGGCGTAATCGCTCGAGAGAAAAAGTTGCGCTCATCCGATTCCATTAACGCGCGGGAGACCGACGAAATCCGCTTCGAAATGAATTTTTATTCGTTGTCGCGTTGTCGATAACAAATGCACCTTTGTCCGTTCCCGAGTCGTTATTTCTTCCCCCCCTTCGTCCGGGAAACGTGTCGAATCGATACCGGAAAAAAAAAAGAAGTTACCCTCGTTCCTTTCCCCGTCGATCAGGTTTAACGAGGGGAAATAGCGCTGGACGATGGTACGATTACCGAGATTGTCGCGATTAATGACTAGACGTCTTTGGTTATATTTTTGTCAAGGTTTTTGTGACGAGTGGAAACTCGAGCGACTGGGTAAATACTACTTACGATGTCCGGCCACGTTTGCTAAACGTACCTGACGCGAGCTTACGCTACTCGCGTGGTCGGTCCACGTTTACCGTATTTATGTGAAACGCACGGTTCGATACTACTTATACGCGATCGGTCCGGTCTGATCAACTTGGCCGACGTGCGCGTGCCGATACTACTTACGTAGTCAGCCCAGGCCCTCTGTGTCGCGGCTGACATACACGGGCCAATACTACTTGCACGATTAGCGTAAATCCGCTCTGCTCGTCGGCCATGTGTTCCGTCACTTTCCGTGTCCATCTGGATACCAACGTTTGCGCTGCCGAACGAATCGTTGACGGAACGACCTAACGCGCTTGTATTCGTATCACAAATGTATGTATATTTTTTAAACGATTTTATTCGAGTTTGAGTTACACTCTAAACGTGTTTATTCTTCACATTTTCGTAAAGGCGGACGTATTTTGTCCTAGCAGATCACCAACGGTAATACTTTTCCCTCGGCGCGAGCACGATAACGACGTTCCAAGATGATAATAATCTTCCGAATAAAATATCGTATTTTGCTATCGAGAAACGATTGAAACGATTCTTCTCTCTCAGATTCGACGCAGGTCTCTCGAAAACCGACCTGGCACGTTCGTGGGGCACGTAATTTCCGGCTAGTTGACCGATTATTCGCGAAAGACTGCGATCGAATCGACGGCCGTCTGTTCGCGCAGCTGGTTATCATTACGTTTCCGATCCACTGTATTTCGCGACGGATTGCGACTCGATTCGAACGGAAATATTATCTCTCGTCACGGAAGAAGGTTACGTCTCGTCTGTAACGGTGCAGAAATATTATACAATCGCGTAGTCGACGGATAGATGACGGTCTCTCGACACTAAATCTACCACAGTTTTCAAATTTTTATGTAGTTTCTTATATGCGATGTAGAAATGATATATTATACAATCGATTCATTTATTAGGTCGTCTCATAAGTTTATGCCACTTATTCTGCTTTTGCATTCCCCCCGTGTTTTGCAAGAACTCTGTGACACGAGCGCGTCGTTTCTGTGGTCGTGTGCGCGCAAGGTGTATCGTAAAGATCCTCTGGCACCGCTTCAGAATTGAAATCGTTGCTAGCGTTGTTCCATGTACGTTGAAGCGTATTATGAACCATCCTGGTACCGCTCCAGGAACCTCGTAAAACACCGATAATATAGCGTTCGGAAACGATAAATAATATCCGCCGTGCAGTGCCAACGAAATCTATTACGAAATTAATGAAAACGATAAACAGAGATCGAGGATCTACAACCCGAACCTCGAAAAAACTAAACGTACGACGATACTATACTACGTGCACTGTATTTAACGGTTAATGGTAATCGACGCGTGTCAACAGCACGAAACAACAACAACAACAACAACAACAGCAACAGCGTTACCAGAGACACGATTGAGCGTTAGTTTGGGCTTATTTAATCCGCAAATAGCGCGTTAGCATACTCGAATTGGGTTAACGCGGCGTGATCATGTTTCATTGCGGATGCAGATTGCGAACCATGAAAGAGACTTCATAAACGATAGTAAATTTACCGCGGCTTGTTTCGCCGTCGGCTACGGTCCCGCGAAATGCTCGAGACTGAACGTCGTTTGAAACACGCGTAAAGCGCTGTGCTCGGGAAAGGCAAGGTCCGAGGCAACGGGATAACGGAGAAACGAAGTTCCGTACCCTTTCCTCTTTCGCGTATTAAGCGCCACGAGTTTGCCTCGATCCTTTCTCGCGACAGCGTTTACCTCTTCTCTTGGTTCGAAACCACACACGAAATCTCTGTTTGCATTTTCTACCTCCGTAACAAATATATCTTGGACAAAGACGCGACGAATTACGCGGAAATAAACGCTCGTCCCGGCCACTTTTCACAACGCTTTCGCGCTTAACCCCTTGCGCCACGTTGAAACTCGGAAAAAAACCGCGACAAACCTGTGTCCCCGAATGACTCGCACTAAACTTAACGAGTCCGACTCGTGATCGAAGTGAATCGTGTTTCAAGTTTGATCGAAATTTTCGCTTTCGTTCGAGCCATCACATTTAATATCTCTGTTTTTTAACCGACTTCGAAAAGGAGGAGGTTATTCGATTCGACATGTGTATCTTTTTTTTTTTTCTTTTTTTCTCTCTAAATTGTTAAGAAATTCGTCGTTATTCGTGAGCGACGGTTCATCGTCGTTTTACGTGGTTGTTGCAGGATGCTCAGGAAATCCGGACGCGAAGCGACTGTACGACGACCTCCTGTCGAACTACAACAAGCTGGTTCGTCCAGTGGTCAACGTCACAGACGCCCTCACCGTTAAAATCAAGCTCAAACTCTCGCAGTTGATCGACGTAGTGAGTTTCCAAATTAGCCGACACCGGTGAATGAGACTCGCCGTGAAATTAACGAGTCCTCCGAATAAAAACGAAAAAGTATTTTACAAGCAACGTAGCGCTTGCGCGGAACGCGGTTGTACGTCCGTAATTCTCCGATTTCTTTGCAGAACCTGAAGAATCAGATCATGACGACGAACCTCTGGGTCGAACAGGTACGTCGACTTGTTTACAGATCTATATTACGACTTGTATCTTCGTTTCTGTTAGTTCCTTTCAAGTTTAACAGCTAGCCACTCCTTCGATACGCATTTACAAATAACCGTGGATAGATACACTGTGTAACATGCTCGTCGATTCTATAGGCGCGAGTCGTAACTGCTCTAGAAAGTTGGAGAATGATATTTTCTCAAACAGCGTTTTGGAACTTTTGTTATTCGGATAAGTTTGACTTACGGGGTTCCGAAACAGTCTATATAAGCGCGGCCAGAGAAGCACAGCTGGTAAAACGGGAATCGACTAGAAACTTGGAGAGTCGCAAAATAAGTCCGGTGAACCGTGCAACCCACTTTCGGATGCTAGATTACGTAAGACAGATTCGGTTCGTCCTCGTGCAGTCACCTTTCGCGAATTTTTCGTTAGTATTTCGCACAAATCGCGGAAATTCTCGACCTCTCTGGCCGTAGGAGCGGCGTATGCTGACGCTCGTACCTCAAAAGGAATATTTTGTAAAGGAAGATTGGCACGAGCACGTTTCGTTTTACTCCGTCAACTTTGTCGATCTTCAATTAGTCGTTACGTGGAGTACGATATTTTCATATCTTCTAATCGAAGGTGGCACTTGCTCTGTTACAATAAATATTTTCGTTTCATTTATAAGGCACCGTACAACGTCCGTCCGACCATTAACGTCCGCATCCATTTAATCTCCGGCCTGCTCGATCCAATGTAGACTCGAGACGTAGAAACTACATAACTTGTACCTTCCATTTGGACAGTGACCATTTCTCCGAATAACGGGCTGGTTGACTTGTTTCGTTCGGGGCAAGTTAGCCGAGCTTCCGAATCCTTAATAACTTACAGTATACGTTTCCACTTGCGTCCTCGGGGCTGCTGTAAATTTCGAATAGGTCGTCGGAAAGTTAAAGAGGGACTACTTCGAGAACGTTTCGTCTGACCGCGTCGATAGGAAGTTCGCGACGTTAATCCCTCGATAATTCTCCGGCTGGAGTGGGATTTGCCTTCTTTACACGTACGCGTCGATGGAATCGATCGACGAATCGGCGGTTCCTTGGGCACACTGGAACGTACGTGAAAGTTATCGAGGATGGCCCGACGATCCCTTTCTTAGTTACACACGGTGTTATGCTTCATTAATGTACGCGGGAACGCCACTTTCCTCTCGACGCTTCATATCGAGCTTCGCCGTTGTGTACCCGTGGTCGTCACTCAACGACGCTACCCGATGGATTAATAGTTTGCAAATACGGCGTAGATCCCCTCGATGGAGATTGACTGGGTTTCGTCGACGCGAGAACAGAGGCCACGGAAGAGAATTGGACGATGAAATTGTACAGCAAAGAATAACATGCTCGTAAAACTGCGCGTTTTTCTCGATAGTCTAGTAATGTTGTAGAAGTGGGCCTGATAACTAAGGAAAACAACCTCCGATGTTTTTCTTGAATTCTTCTCGAAGGTTTAGTAGCACGTTAGACCGCCCGTAAACCGATACGTCTCGCTTGACGTTTATCCTATCGGTGGCACGATTCGTCGTTCCTTTCGCTTTAATTAATTTCACTGGAAATCTGATCCGCGTGGATTCTGACAGACGTCAAAACTGCTCAGCGCCGCGAACAAAGTAGGCTTTCTGCTGGTGGCAGGCGACGCTCGACAGAAACAATTCGTCGCGGAAAACGCTGAAAGAGCGAATCGCTGCACGATAATCGGAGCACGCGTACCGCGAATGACGGCGCACGGCACACAATCCCGCGAAACGTTTCGCTTTTCTATCGTTGTTTCTCCTTCGAGCGTGTACTCTTATTCGACGATCTCTTCTCGAGTTTGTCTCTGCCATCGACTCGATTTATTCCTCGAACAACCAAGAAGCTCGAGGGTATCAAAACTTCGTTCCACTCTCAATTATCGCCGGTTTCTAGCAGCTTTCCGATACAACGATTCGTTCCTTCGATAAATAGCCAGCTTATAATTGATCCGCGAGCGTTTAACTTTACCTAGACGTAATCCCGTCGGGGA
Source organism: Hylaeus volcanicus (assembly GCF_026283585.1). Classification (NCBI taxonomy): domain Eukaryota; kingdom Metazoa; phylum Arthropoda; class Insecta; order Hymenoptera; family Colletidae; genus Hylaeus; species Hylaeus volcanicus. Next base: position 1,543,128 of record NC_071977.1, on the reverse strand, counting down.
AGACCGCGCGAGACCTCGAACGTGATCGCAAATAATCGAATTTTAATGTTTTATTTCCAGTCGTGGTACGATTACAAGTTAAAATGGGATCCGAAAGAATATGGTGGGGTGGAGATGCTGCACGTGCCATCCGATCATATATGGAGACCCGATATAGTTTTGTACAACAAGTAAGATTATCCCTCGTTCTTATCTACCCGTGGGATGACGAGACGAAGAGACGAGACGAAGAGACGAGACGACATTTTTATATTTACAGTTTGTTCATAGGACGCCTACTTTCAAAAAATAAAAATTGAAAAGTAAAAGTTGGTTGGTGATTTCAGGAAAAAGGTCTTCCAAGTTTTCAATGTTTATCTCTGAAACTAAACGTCCTATGAATAAACTGTAAATATAAAAAAGTTCCATCTCATCGTTCCCTATAACCTGATACATTTTTTTTTTGGTAAATTCACACCTCCGCGCCTCTTAGAATTTCCAGCAAAATTCGTTCCGCAGTCAAAGGGTTTATTCGTCGTTCGAATTAACATCGCGCGAGAAAAATCACTTTCTCGTTAAAATATTTCACCTCGTAAATTATTCGTCGCGATAAACTTGAAATTTGTACTTGTAATATCTTTATCTTCATATTTTAATTAACTTTCCGATAAGTTAATTAAACTTACCGCCGGGTTACCTTCGCGTGTCAGGACTGTTTCCAGATCGTGGGAGTACATTTACATCCTTATTCGAAAACTTTGTCCCTTGGAATTTATAACTCGAAACGCGGATCGCGAACGCGAAAGCGTAAGTACATGGTTCCACGATCTATCGAGCTTTTTCTCGGAATTTTCGAGGCGCCCCCCCGAGGTCCGAATGTTTGAACGACGTCGAAACGGATCGTGATCGATCGAGTGATCCGTCTTTTTCTTTTCTCGATCCCGCAGTGCCGACGGTAATTTCGAGGTGACGCTGGCGACGAAGGCGACGTTAAATTACACGGGAAGGGTCGAGTGGAAGCCACCAGCGATATACAAGTCTTCCTGCGAAATCGACGTAGAATATTTTCCGTTCGACGAGCAGACATGCGTCATGAAGTTCGGCTCGTGGACTTACGATGGCTTCCAGGTAAACTTCGCCCTTTAGTTTTCTTATTCCCGTCCGACCCTCGACTCCCGACCCTATACTTAACTGCGACTAGCTCGTGAAAACGTTCAAGGAAAGGACAAGGAGACGGGTACCGGAGGTAGAGGCACCAGAAATTATTTCTCCACAGTTTTGAAAAAGTAACCGCCAGTGGCCTGGTATATCGATCGTATTCTACTTTAACGCTAAACGTGGCGTCATTTTGTACCGATTTCGACCGGGATCGGAGAGATTACTAGTCGTAATACAGGTAGAACACAATAGTTAGAGCATAATACATGGTAGAACAACGTAATGTAAAATGGTACAGCATTAAGGAGCACGTAACGCAGCACGATACGATATTACACAAAATAATGCAGCGAGATGCAGCGTTAAATAGCACACAACGCAGCGTAACACTTTTTTTAATTAAACGCAAAAGTATTTCGCGTCCTACTAAATTGAATAACATATGAGAAACAATCGTACACGATTTATACGTGTTGCATATAAGTCCCGTGGTGGTAGGTTTAGCGTTAATAATAACCAGAAGACTGCGCTCGCCCCGAATACTGTATTCGAAAGCACCCTTAATTGGGACGCGTTTCGAAGCGATTCGAAAACGCGAAACGCGATGCAGAAAGTTTCGGTGCGCTCGACTGGCACGAAGAGAGCCGGAAATTAGATTAAGAAAGTGGAATTAACGCGCGCGTTTCGGGGGGGAAGCAGCGAGCATTTGTTTAATTTGCATGTTATTGCACGCGTTATGCGAATAGACCCAGTCGGCTTATCACTATTCATGAGACTCGTACGCTGCGAGCCACGGATGTTCGCCGAACGAAACGCGCATAAATTTCCAATGATTAATACCTCGTCGCCCTGATACACGGAGTAATTTATCGTACGCGCTCGCTGCACTTTTTCCTCTTGGTACCTCTCGGAGCGACCGGTAACGTCTTTCCTCGAGGAAACTCGCCGGATTTCGCACAGGACTGCGCAGTCACCTTTGCCAAGATCGGAGAGATACTTACCCAAATATAAATTAATCCTGGAAGAGGTAGACGACACGTCCTAGGCCCTTCGAAGCTTTTCCACTCGCTAATCGTACTTGATTCGTAGTTAATTCGTAGTAATTGTACGAGACACTTGGCTGGTTGGAATACATGAATTCGTGGTATTTCCAGATAATATAGTTAATTCGTTATTTAATTTGATCGCGATCGGTAATAAACTTATATTTCGCACCACTCTAGGAAAACGAAACTCGCGTCGTTCTCCGCGATTGAAACCAAACAACCGGGTAAAACGTCGGACACGCGTTCATTGGCTCGGTGAATTCCACCGTTGCGAAGCAATAATAAACGACGATGCCGATCACAGATAATGCCAGGCGAAATCAATCTCTGTTAAACTCGAGTAACGTGGCTCTCGTTCACCGACGAAGGAACGCACCTATAAAGAAGCTACAAGCGGCATACGAGCGATCGTTTCGCATTATTATTCCTCGACGATTGTCGTGCTCCTCGATGCGCCACGATTTGCCCCGTCATATCGCGTAAAATATCCATACGCGAGAATGAATAATCCATTTGTCTGTGTGTACGGGATTATTGTCCATGCGTCGTTGAGCGCACAACGCGATATCCATCGAGTACGTTTAATAAGAAGCGCATACCTATCGATCAGGTTTACGAGGTACGAATGGACATTCCGTAAAGGATGATTACGTGGAATGCTTTTAACGATCAACCGAGTTACACGGAGGGTCGTCAATTTCTGACCCGAAGACGAGGAGACCAGCGACCAGGGAATTTCTTACCTAGATGAACATTTCGAGTTCACGGGCCGTTGAGAAGTACAACTTGAGAAGTACAACTTGAGAAGTATAATCTCTTTGTTTGACGTTCCTTCGTTAGGATTTCATTTTGGTTTACTATTATTCGTAACGCTAGTGATGTACATACGGTTCGTTTAAATTGCGCTCGTCAGAAAAGAATGCTTGGTGGGCCTGAAAGACAAAAGACGATTTTGTAAGCGCTCCGGCCCGTTACGCGAAGCAATCGACACCGAACCGGCACGTAATAAAGGCGTTCGCGATTTTAACAGAGTTCTGTTTTTCACGGAGTATCCTTTCCAACATTTAAAAATATAACAAGTAGCTTCGTGAGTTTCGTGACGGAACGCCAAGCCTCTAACGATATTCGCGATTAATGTGTAATTGGTCTAGTTCGAATCACAATAGACAACACGAGCACAGTGACATGGACGTCTCTGTTTATCTTTCGATCGCATTACATAGAATTCTTGTAGGAGGGGACCGATGTTGCGGTTTGCGTTGAAACGACTGTTGGTAATGTTTTGGTATCGGGTGGAATATATCGAGGGTAATTAAGGCAATTAACGTTTTCACTTTCGTGTAAATATCCCTCGATAGTTTTATGCCCTCTCGTTAACTACGTATATTAACGGCGAGCACGTTAACAGGAAACAAATCGTTTTCGCCGCGAGAAGATTGTTATTATTGCGAATATATTGCATCGCGCTTCAGAATCCACTAAATATCCACTGTGGCGGTCATCGGGTGTAAAATAAAAGTGCGATTTAACGTATACGATCCAACTTTGATTAGAGACGGTCGCGTAGCCCGCGTGACTGGTCTCAACGGATTCTCTTACCGAACAAACTTACGAACCAACCATTCGTTCGCTCAAGCATCACGGACACTCTTTGTCTCATTCATTCCCAGTTCTCTCTCTATTTTTGTAACTTCGTCGAGATTCAAGTATTTCATTCGAGTATTTCTTCGATATCATTCAGAATTAATTTGTTTATTTCTTCGGTGAAAAGCGCTGTCGCTCTAATGAAAAGAGAGGGAACGTAGAAGCTCGTAGAACGACGGAAAAGCGTTGCGGAAATAAATGGCGAGCATCTCGTTGAACGGAGTAACGTTTTAAGAATGTTCCGAGTGTTTGATCGCGTTTTAAAAAGCCGCGGATTTTATTTCGAACGAATAACGGTCTCTTTGGCCTCCAAGCGTTGTCTCGACGGAATAATCGAGGATTCCAGAGCAGTTTAGCGGGGAATCTCGTTAGCTCGGACTTAACGGACAGAAATGGATGCGAATATCGGGAACATCTAATGGCATTCCGTCCCACGAGTGGATCAAAGATAACCAAGTCCGTAATACCGCGGCGCTTCCTCGATTAACTAATTGACACGCTCGTGTCAATTTCCCGCTGATCTTTATCGCCGTAACGCCTATCCATTTACGAATTGGCGAGCGTTAATTCGAACGTATCGTTCCTTACGGCGGACGCTGAATATTCAAGAAAGATGGAGCAATTAGAATCGTCGAGTCGGAGATTCAAAGGACAGACTTCAAACGGAGCGTGTTCTTTTGAACGAACCTTTGCGATGCGGGGTTATCTTCTATTTTTGCACCCTTACGAACGTATTCTACAAAGTTGGGAGCTGCTTCGAAGAGTCGAAGCCTTCGGGAATAGCTGCTTTGTCATGGTTATTTCAAGACTCTGTCAAACCGAACGTTCACCGATCCGCATAGATCAAACTCGACGCATGGTAAGACTCGCACGGTCGACGAGAATAAGAATAATAGTCGGAGTCCCAATAAAACCGAACGCACGATTCTCGCTAAAGGTTCAGCTCGCGCGCCACGTTGTAAGTTTGCTCGCGTCTTCTTACTCGTTGACATCGCGATTCGAGTAACCAGCGGAGCGAGGCGTAACGCGAAGTTGAAGTAGAATACGATCGCACGAAACTTGGCCCGGAAAACTTACATTATGCGTACCAGTTAAATTCCAGTACGCGAAACGATCCGGCGTTACGTACCGAGGTACTTTTCAACGACGTATCGCGTTTCCAAAGTCGAATTTCCCGTGTTTTCTTATTTCCGTTCTGTGCGCGATCCTCCGCAGGTCGATCTTCGACACATCGACGAAATCCAGGGCAGCAACGTCGTCGACATCGGCGTCGATCTGTCGGAGTTTTATACTTCCGTCGAGTGGGACATCCTCGAAGTCCCAGCCGTGAGGTAAGTCGTCCAGTTTCTCGACAAATTAACTCGACGCGCGCCGCGACAATTTCCCCCGGATTTAAGCCAATTTCCACCGGGCGTCCGTCCCCGAAACATCGTCCAAGCGGGAAAGCGTAATCAGACCCTCGTCGTCCGGAGCGTCTGCGAACGTTTTCGACGCACTGGCTCGCGGAGAAACGAGCCCGATATATATGCATACGTCCGTCAACTCGATTTCGGACTAACAATTCTACCTCGGCGAGCGTCTACCCTTAACAGCGTTACCCGCCTTTCATTTTCAGAAACGAAAAATTTTACACGTGCTGCGACGAGCCTTACCTCGACATCACGTTCAACATCACCATGAGACGGAAGACTCTATTTTACACCGTCAATCTTATAATACCGTGCATGGGTATCTCCTTCCTTACGGTGTTGGTCTTCTATCTGCCAAGCGACAGTGGCGAGAAGGTAAGCGCGACCGTATCTCCTATCCTCTCGCGATCACGGAACGCTCGTCTTCCGAAGAACGCGCAACGTTGGAACGCGAATTTCCCAAAGAATTTCAAGTACAAGCGGAAACGTCGACCCGACGCACGACGAGCAAATCGAAACGTTGGAGATCGAAAGGTCGAAAAATATTGGACGGAGATCGGCGGAAAGATCGGATCGACCCGTGGTATTTCGCGGCAAGCCGATTCGTTCGATCGGAACGGATTCCAGGTGGAGAGGGTCAGATATCAAAATCCATCGTCGGAATGCAAACCTCTAAATGCCGCTCGGCCTCCATTCCTCGTGGACTCTTGACCTCGAGCCGATACCCACTCGACGCGGTGCACGCCTCTATAATTCACTCGTATTGTTCCGGATCGAAAAAGGCAGACAAAGGGCACGGACGGTGGAAGACAAAATTTGGAGCCGTGGGAAGGTCGAATGTCAGCGTCCCGTTCGATTTCTTACCGTTCACTCTGCCCGTCATCCATACTTTTTTCTCTTCTAAGAGATTTTCTTAACCCGAGGAGCCTTCGAGACAAGAAATCGACTCTTAAATTATTAACCCTTTGGCTGTGAAGGGCGTGCGTGCCCTCGAAAAATGGGCTCAGAGAAAAATATTAGCTTATAGGGCTAGACGAAACTTTTTCGTATTTACAGTTTGTTCATAGGGCGCCTAGTTTCGAAAATAAAAATTCAAAAATTAAGAGTTCGTTGAATTTCAGGAAAAAGAAACTTCTTCCAAGTTCTCGATTTTTATCTCTGAAACTAGACACCCTATGGATAAACTCAAAAAAATAAGAAAGTTTCGTCTTATCGTCCCCTATGAGCCACGAATTTTTTTATCATTCGCACCTGGACGCCTCTTAATTTACGACTCGATGCATCGAAGAAGGGTTAAAACGCTGTTTCTCGTCCCCAAGTACGACAAGAATCGACGGATATCCGCGTTGCTTCGTATCCGAGGATACAGATGCTCCAGAATGAACAATTCGGTTAAATAATACAATGTCTGCGAGGGAGGCTTGTATCAAGATACCCGGAGCGCGTTGGATGTACGCGATGCGCGAATATGAGCGCATACAAACGCGATGCTCGTAACGATAGACGTAACACGAGATGAAAGTCGGTGCTCGCGATAGGTGGGTGTAGGTTTCGAATCGGTAAGCAAACGAGAAACGGAGGACAAAGGCCGATTGGAGAGGGCATTGTTTCCTCGCCCCGCATTGATCTACAGTAGCTACCGGATTTGGATTTAAAGCTTGATTCATAACCCGTCGCGGATACGGTTTTTGGGCGTGCCAGGATGTTTGCGGGCTCGAACCTCGCCTGTGCTTAGCGATACGCCGCCGAAAAATACAGTTTCGGAACAATAAATTTGAACAACCTTCGCAAACGATAGCGAGAGGTGAACAGAACGAACCGTTG
>NC_071977.1:1525870-1536058 GCF_026283585.1 Hylaeus volcanicus | reverse complement strand
CGGCACAGTGGTAGGTGAGAAAGAACTCAACCTACCCGGTACATAGTTTCTCCCCGTTTTCCGTCGCAGGTGTTCGGCGTACAAATGATTCGGCTGACGTTACAAGAAGCAATGGCACGACCTTAACACTCTTCGAAATACAATACTGTGTCATGAGGGAACGAAAGGAACGTTTTGTTCGTCGCACTTAACCTCGAGAGCTCTTCTTTGTCTCTTTGTGGCCGGTTCGCTTCCCTCGAGCATGCCCTTCGAATTCCGAATCGGATCAGAACATTGTCTTCGAACGTTTCACCTTATCCGCTCTATCTTATTATTTTTATTGTTATCGATTCCGTGTTTTCAGACGCGGCGCTCCCGAGACCAGGTTAAAACGATCGATATTTTCCGATTGCAGGTCAGCCTATCAATTTCGATTTTACTGTCGCTGACTGTGTTCTTCCTCCTGCTGGCCGAGATCATCCCGCCCACGTCGCTCGTGGTACCGCTTCTCGGCAAATTCGTCCTTTTCACCATGATCCTAGACACCTTCAGGTACGAACCGATTAATATTAATAACAGAAACTGTGGGAAATGTGTACATAAATGTATACATGATATCGACTTGCGTCAAATGTATACGTAAATGATCCAAAGATCGCCGGGGCCTTTGTTATCCAACTGGTCCGTTATCCGAACGTGTTATCGTTTCCATGTTTCAGTATATGCGTAACGGTGGTAGTCCTCAATGTTCACTTCCGGTCGCCACAGACGCACGTGATGGCGCCGTGGGTCCGTCGCGTTTTTATCCATGTTCTGCCAAGACTACTGGTGATGCGCAGGTATAATACGTCTTCGAAGAGAACCGATTACGATTCCAGGCAAGATATGATTCTACGAGCATTTGGACCAGCCGTTGGGTCTGTGCCAAGCAGCATTAGAACGTTCATTAGTGGCCTCGCGCGTGACGTTAGCGTCACGTCGCGTCTGCAACCATTAGCACAACTACCCACTACTCTCTGTCCGCAGAGCGAATTGAACTTGAATTCACTAAACTCCAGTTTCCCGCCGAGTTGCAAATCAACGGCCCGCTCAAAATCGTCCGACGACCAACGACGTCGTTTAATCTGGTCGCTTTAGATTTCATTTAATCGCGTATCGCGAAACATTCGAGCGCGAAGCATCGAAATCGTATCTCGTAATTTGCACGAAGGCAGAAATGGAAATTCGTCGGATTCGTCTTTTCACCCCTTTTCTTTCGTGCTCGAACATATTCGACTCCCGCACTGGCCACTGTAAACGCTAACACCGACAGTTTGACAGTTCCGTTGAAACGTTCTGCACAGTTCAGCACTACACTACATCGCCTTGCTCAGACCTTGTACACGTTCACTATTTCCAGTAAACGATTACGAGTAAGTCACTGCTTGGTTGCCGTAGTAGTTTCCGATCATTTCTATCACCTGTAAGATACTATATGTAACATTAACGTAGTCCCGATGTAGAACGTAGTTTCTCGCAAGCCTGAAACTTGACACCATAGTAAACTGAATTTTCCATCCTTCAACCGCCATGCATTTTGATCGAATAAGTTGGACAAGTTTTTGCTTGATTCGTTCTCTCACTCGTCTGCTTATTCGTCATGCATCGATAACTTCGTAACATGTACGTAAACCAATCAACTTAGAATATTTAGAAGCTTTTACTTCACTGATCGTCCGCAGCGACATGCTTCATATCTTCAGAATAAATTGCAGCGAGTTTCTATTACACCGTTAGAAAGTTAACTGCGAACTTGGATATTCTTCGTCGCATCGAAAATCGATCCGCTTGCCCCCGGTTAATCGTACTTTTTTTAATTAACTTCCAAACAGGCCGCAGTACCAGATAGACAAACGTGGCATGGGTGGTCATCACGGTCAGCGCGTGATGGTCAGAACGTGCAACGGTCTCGAATTGCGGGACCCGTCTATGTTCGTGGAGACCTCAGCCTCGGAGTTGGTCGAATCCTCCGTTCTGTTCCCGAGTCTCGATTCGCGGGACGAATTACATCCTCGGTACGCAAACGTTATCGAACGTTCAGATCCTGAAATGAATCTTAAACGTTGAGAAATTTGTCTAATTTTTCCCGACTCCTTTCCTCTAGAAAATACTAAACTGGACGTTCAACCATTTGCACTCGAGAGAGACTAGATTTCACGCAGCAATTCTCAAATTGAACGTCCCATTTTCAAAGTCCAAATCTAAGCATAACATTCGTGGCAATGGAATGGCTAAGAAAGCATCTCCGAGTTGCTGGTAGATACCAGAAAAAAAGAGGGCCTCGAGTGCAAATGGTTAAATGAAATCCTCTTCTCTAAGTTTCGAAGCGCATCCAACGCGCGTTTAAGCTGAGGAATTTTGCTCGTCAGGGAATTGGAAGCGGTGAATTTGGGAAGCGCGTGTCGCATTCACGGATCACCAGCGGCCACGGCAGCTCCTCCGCCTCAACTCCCGACGGAGGAAAGCGTGGACGCTCTTTGTAACACGCTTCATCATTGGCATCACTGCCCAGAACTGTACAAGGCCATCGAAGGCATTCGTTTCATTGCCGACCATACGAAGAGGGAAGAAGACTCCACCAGAGTACGTGAGAGTTAAATTCGTTCTATTACTATGTTTAGAACTATATTCTATGTTTTCTACTTGGATCACTGGAATATGCGCACGGTTCTAAGTAGAACATTTTCTGTTCCAGGTGAAGGAAGATTGGAAATACGTTGCGATGGTACTCGACAGGCTGTTCCTGTTGATTTTTACACTAGCCGTGGTTGTCGGTACGGCAGGGATCATACTTCAGGCCCCGACGCTGTACGACGATCGCATTCCAATCGACGTGCGACTCTCCGAGATCGCATCCACCACTGCCAAGCCACACATCGTCACAAGCCTCTGAGAGACAATTGTTAATTTTCGTTACTTCCACGTACAACGCATGCTCACGTACACACAAACATACACACGTACATATAAATATATATAAATACGATACACGTTTCGCAAAGACGCAAGGAACAAATATAAAATGCGTTCGCGTTGACCAGGGACTTTTACGAGAAACACCCAGACCGTACCGTGAATAATTTCGATGTACTTGTACCGTGTACGTTGCACGAACGGTCTGCGTTAACATTGGCAACCGACCATACTTGGTTCTAAAGTGCCATGCTCGAGGCAACATTAATCGACGCGTCAAAGTTCAACTAACGATACAGAAAACGACTCGACGAGCCAATTGTTTGTTGTTTAGAGTATAGCACTGGAGAATTACTGAGATACCGCTACCATCGGAATATTTCTATTTCCTTCGCTTGGGTCAGGTTCCGTTATCGGTGTCGATCTACTAATTTTCGTATCTTAATTGGCGATATACCTCGACAAAGCACGTTACGAAACGTATCGTACAGCTCATTTTGCGATACGATACAGTTTACACGTTTCACGCGAGCAAAACAGCGGTTTCTCGTCCCTGGTGTTAACAGACTGAAAGACTGAAGCCTCGACGAGTCTTCGACTTTTCGGGTGAGTTATAAACGACTAATGGCCAATTAATCGCGATTTGACTGCTCCGCAAGGATTCTCAGAAAATACGCACACGAGCGGCCAGGACACGAAGACATTAAAAAATTAAGGCAGAGAGTTTCGACTCTCCGAGTGTTAACAAAACGGTTGGTTCGATTCAACCTCTGCCTCTACTTTCATTTATCAACTCCTTACTCTTCGTGTAAACTACGTATAACTGTTGTATATACGATCGCTTCCGTATTTGATTTGATTTGATCTGTACAGCTACATTTATGTTGCTCTATTCTTCGACGACACTCGGAGAGTCAACTATGGATCCTAGCGATTACACATGCAAGAAAATTGGATCAAATAAATAGCAAAAACGATAACATTTTTTTTCGAGAACGAAATTGGACAAATTTCTTGATCTCTGGTTTGCGCCGAAAGTTCATTCGCATTGTTGATTTATGGCCTCGTTCTAGCTCCGTAAGCTCTTGTATTATATTCCTATAGTTTCTACCGCATGGTTCGAGACGATTTCACTACCTAAGTAGAAAATTAAATCGAGTAATAGTTCCAGAGAGCAAGAAATATATTCCTCGACAGAGATTGGAAGCAACCGCTTTCCAGTACGTGGTTTTATTGTTGATAATGCAGATGAAGCAAGAGATATAAAGTTTAAACACAAGGTATTAAGAGTATAGAAACGAACAAATTGTCGAAACACGTACACAATGTATTTAGAATTAATATGGAAAGATCTAAAGATGTTCGATTTTATGCCGCTACAATTGTGATTCTTCGTACTCGTTTAACGAATTACGCTCGTGTTTATCGTCGAGAACGATCGATGCCATTAGACCGCGCTGAGTACGAGTTTCGAAGCAAAATTAAACTGTAATATTGTATAGTGTGATATTAATTTATTCTTGAAGCATAAAACGCGAGCGGAACTAATGATCGATCGATCTCGAGGGGCACCACGAGAAATTCGATGGATCACGCTGAAGTAGTCTCGCGGTCGCGTTGTACAGAGAGAAAGAAAATCGCGTACATGGGACCGAAGCGTTATATTTTACATTTGGGGTTTTTAAATGGGTTTTACAACGACGATCGACGTTGAATCGACTGAGACGTGACAAGGCGACGACTGCTATAACATGTATTAAAACCGGTAACGAGAACGGATCCGCGATCATAAATGTAGGTGGCATTTAATTCAACGAAGCCTGTTGCAGACTCAGGATGACAGAAAGATAATATCGAGCCGTTTCCGAAACCTACATCGAGCCTGTAACAATGGGGCCATATTTTCACAAAAATAAATAGAAACGAAAAAAAAGGAAAGAGGAACGACGGCGCGCGCGTCACCGATCGAAACTACAAATTCTAAATATCTGCATCTACGCGAAGGCGCAGAATATGTGAAACTAAAGAGGAAAGACACGGGTTGGGCCTAAGAAATATTAACCGACTCAAATTTTATTGCTCATGTAATACGTATATATGTTTGTAATAAGGTAACTTTCGTAACCGTATTCGTTCCAGCACCATCGACGAACCGCGAACGTTTATTAGAAATTTTACACCGCGTGCACGAGAAAGGAAGAAGACGAGGACAAAACTAGAAACACGTAATTGTTTGTTGTACGATCGCGTTCCAATAATTTATTGTCTTCCTGAGGTATGAAATTACAATTTACTTTCGACGGGCAGATAAATCACATGTTTTATTGATTCGCTGCTGCCCTCGCCAAATAAAAGAAAGAAAGAAAAAAACACAAAAAAAAATGTACCAAAAAAAAAAGAACAACAGAAAAAACGAGTAGAGTCTGATTGGTAAGTTGCTAGTTAAGTATATGTGAGTAGCCACGATATATCTTAAAAGCAAACCAACGATCCGTCGTATAAGACGTCGATTTCGTCTTTAATTGGTATTCTTCGGCCACAGATCGTAGAGCTTTTCGATACGTTTTAAACATTTTTTACGCGTGACTCTTTTTAGTCGATGAACTAATGGATAACGTACATTATCAGAGCCCTGTGGTTGTTAACGTTTGTAACGTGCAAGCATTTTGCTTGGAACGAGAAAATTAAGAATCAGGTTGCGTTTAATATAGAGCGAATCACCGAAATACTCGGGGGTTATAATAATCGAGAACTTCACCGAGAACGATATGTAAGTAAATCGGAAGTGTTCGGGGTACCGATATGGTTGCAGTGAAATAGAATTATAAACATTTGAAGAAGCTCCTGATAAGGTAGCATCACGAACCATTTTATTTTATAACAAAAATTAGAATGCCATATACATAAAGATATTATATTTAACAACAACAACAAAATCTGTTCATCTCGTTCGTCAAAATTTTAAACACAAGCATCCGATTCCGAAACGAAGAAATAATAAAAGAACAAAAAAAGCAGCTTGTCATTGTGATCATCGCACCGGTGTGAATTTTACACGTGGACATTGTTTCCTTCCATCTTTCGTCCTTTATTTTTTCGTCGTTTGAGAGAGCGTGAATGTGTGAGAAGGTCATTAAAGAAACTCAAAAAAAAAAAAAAATAAAGGAAAAACTGATTACACGTTATTACGGAAGTGAGCGCAGTGATAGTTATTCGACGTAAGTTAAATACAATTTAACAATATACATATATATAAATATTACAAATAACCATTACACACACGATAAAATAATATGGCAAGATATTTTGTGAGTGTGTCTATAAGTTCGATTATAAAACTTACGTAATAAAACAAACGGTTGTCTATCGTTCGCGAGAGGCCATCGAGAATGTTGTTCTCGGAGGATGGAATTTTATAAACGGTGTTGAACTTTTAACGGTCGTCATTCACATGAAAAGGCCTTATTCAGCACTTGGATTCACAACGCATTCAGGGAGAGAAGTGTTGCTGTATTAAACGTAGTTTTAATCATCGCAGCGAGTAATCGGGTTTTGTGTAGCGCACAATCGATCGACGTTATTATTAAATGTTTTACCATCGATTCAATTCTGTACCGTCACCTTTTACAAAGTTTCGTTTGTTCGTACGATGTAACTTCTCAGACAAATTTTCGGAACTGGGACGAGCATGATTTTTTTAGATTATTAACTGGTAATCGTTTGAGAAGCTCTGTACTGCGCGAGGTACAATTTCCTCGTGCAAAAAAAAAAAAAAAAGAAAGAAAGAAGAGAACGATATGTAACTTTTTAATTACAAGGAACGAGGTGCATTGATGCATTCGCTAGAACATAGAATGCCCCTGCATTTAGACAATGTCGTAAAAGTAAGGTCGCTTGAATAATTTTAATATTAATTATTATCGGGTTAGGAAATGGTATTATGCGTTTGTGTAATACAACTTGTTACGTATAAGTTTCTAAACCGAATGTTTTAACAATTTTTAGAAGTACGATTCCATCGAGGCGTATACACTTCCGGCGTATTAAATACAACTTTATTCCAACCATATTCGTTTATAATATTTTTCATTAAACTGTATAACATCGTGGAACAATTCAGCCTAAATACATGTACTATATTTTATTGACACAGTCCAGAATGATCGGAAATAAAACTTTATATATCTAGGAATAACGTGTCACATGAATCACGTTTCTTTATTATAACGGATACGAGCAATGTTTCGATTTCTTACAATTTTAGTTTAAACCCCACTTTTAACCTGTAATATTCTTTCTTCGCTTTAATTTCGTGAATTGCTTCTAAATCTTTTTATTTACTGTCCCAGATAGGTTATCTATCGGTTAATCTATGTCGTATTACAATGTACCTACGCTTAATCCGTAAGCAATTTTGACATCAAGCGAAATAGCATCGGCGTGTTCTCTATTCGCTTTGTAGATATACATATTGTGCCTCTAGCTTAATGTTTAAAAGATAAGAAACAAAACTATATGCGAGCTAATTGTACTACACTCATCCTGCATTATCACAAAACGTAAAGTCATTTTCCGAGCGAAGATTTTATGAATGAATTCATATGAAAATAATCGTTAACCATTTGAAGTTAAATTAATAATCAACGTGTCAACCGTATAAAATACTGTTTTTATCCACCTACCCTAATACGAATGCATGCTTCGTAATCTCGATTGTAATGTTACCGTGATATCGTGCCAATCACGAAATCCTCAACTGAAGGTTTGTGTAAAACGCGACGGATATTAATCGTGACATGTACCGTTAACTTATAAGCGTGTATGCGATGGAACTTTCTACATATACAGGTATACATCTATCCAATTCTCAAATAAATTTGATTTTTGTATTAAACAAAATTTTGTGCAGATTTTCATTAATTACATCCCGTTCGTATTCTTAAATTGATCGCGTTTAACATTTTTCTTCTACATAAATTCATTTGAAGATATTATAGGAACTATAAATAAATCTCATTTACTGTCTTTCCTTACCGATACATAAGGAGCTGCAATTTTTTAATACTGACTGTATAATTTTGTAATTATTGATCTCTCTCTTCTTCGTTCTCCACTTGCGTTTTTTCCGTTTCAGCAGAATCAATCGTCAATTCGGAATCATTCTGCTTTGCTTGTCTAATTTTTTTCAATTTTTTCTTAATAGCTACCGCACCTTTATTTTAAAATCATTATTAACATTAAAATTTTCGTAGATAAGTTTAACGCTCCGGCATACTTACAGAGCATAGTTTGCCATAGTTCAGTCTTCTTTGATGTCTTATTAACTAACTTTCTTAAAGAATCTCTATGTCGCTTTTGAATTCCCGCAAGTACGATTGCTTCACGCGTTGGACGGGGAAATAAACAAATTTCGAGCCAGTACGTAGCTTTAGCACATCCCAAAAGTCTTAGCCACACCTATACATTAAATCTTAATTTAAGTAAAAATTGTTTTCTACGAAACAAAAAAACACTTTGAATTAAGATCAACGTGTACAATATTATTACCGAATCTATACATTCTGCTGTAAACCACAGCCATAAGCCAAGCTCTGCTCGGGTGTAAGTAGTCTTTTCCAGTCGTAACATCAATTTAGGTACAAATAGTACATATAAATATATCCTAAAAATAATATTTATCAGAAAAAATACTTCATTAAATTTTTTTTCAAATTCAATGTACTAACCATCCAAGGCAATGAACGAAGAAAAATAGTTTGGCTAACTTTCTTCCTCTGAAGTGGAATACACACAATAGAATTCGACAAATATTTATTACAATAGTGTCAATTGCTTTATAAAATAAGAAGGTGCTTACTACTGTACACCATCTGTAAAAGAACAAGTGAACTACAGAACTTAAAGATACTCTATGAGACTAAAGGAAACAGTGAAATGATTAAACAAAGTGTTAAGAAATGTCTAGACAAACGAGGTAATATCAGTTGGCTCTATTAAAATGGAAGCTTCTTTACTTTTCCTGATATGGATTCATGACGAATGACGCAAATAGCAAGTTTGCCCAGCCTTTCGACCAAGCTCCATGACAGAATATCTCTACTCCTGCCCGATGAAAATAAAAGCTTTTATGCAGAATGACACCCAGCTCTTCGTGCGTCACCTCCCGTCCTTCAGAGAAGAAGTTTATTGTCTTGATTGTAGACGACTTTAGATAACAAATGCTACCAAAGCAAAATCCACAATTCCACACAGCCTCGATTATTCTACTCCTCTGCACCAATGGTATTCGCATACGTCGAAGTAGCGACTGTGTTAATAAATGAAATCAAAAGTACCAAATGAAGGCTTGTTATTCTTTATCTGCACTCTTTGCCAATAAGCCAAAGAAACACAATCGATAAGTTCATTAATTAACATAACAAAACAACGTGGAAGTTCGAAATATCGAAATAGAAAACGTACATTAAGGCACTTTTCATACATCAGGTACAAAATCACCCAAAGCAGAATCGAGTATCCAAGAAGTACGTCAGCCTTTTTTATTTTCGTGTCAATTAAATGTTGCACGTTGAACGTTTCTTTATCCCACAAATTCGATACCATCGGTGTAAACTGTGAAACGTCAAGAAACGAGTGCAGGCCGATGGCCCAGCTGTTCGTAACCTCTTCCAACATTTTCAACTTTTCAATCTCAGACTTTGCGTGAATATAAGTCTTTCGGTTTGCGTAAATCGTTAATCTGGTATAATTAATTGTTGCGTGAGTATCGATTTATTCAATGACAGAAGTAAAATCTAATGACAATGAAAAATACACTAGAGCTTTTCATCTACAACCGAACTGACAAAAACACTAGTAATGGTTGCCGCATATCGGGGGCATCCCTGCGCCTACGGGATGACGACCGAACCAACAAACTAGCTAGCTGGTTGCATTTCAAAAGGGGCATACTCCGCGCCGACATATTATTAGTGGCAACTAAACTTTCGTTCAATTTTTGAGACCTTCCGACAATTCCAAAAACCTTCTTTCATCTCCAAACACCTCCTAACAATTCCTGGCACCACCTGACCCCTCCTAATACCTCCTGAAATCTCCTAACAACTCCTGACACCTCCTGACAACTCCTAACATCTTCTAACATCTCCTAACACTTTCTAACATTTTCTAACATGTCCTAACACCTTCTGACATCTCCTAACACCTCCTAACATCTCCTAACACCTCCTAACATTTCCTAACACCTCCCAACACTTC
>NC_071977.1:1525288-1525860 GCF_026283585.1 Hylaeus volcanicus | reverse complement strand
TAATGTCCCACCAAACATCCCCTACCATCTCCTGACATCTCCTAACAACACCTGACACATTCTGACAACTCCTGACATTTTCGATCACCCCCTAAAAACTTCGCTCAACTCAAACCTTGCAGCAAAGTTGCAACGCTCAAAATTTCTATAAAGTTGCACGGCTCAAAAGTACACCAAAGTGGCAACTCAGATGTTCATCAAAATGTGACAAAATGGGAAAAAACGCCTTTTCCTCGAACTTCTGAGTTGCCACTTTTTTGTACTCTTGAGCGTTGCAACTTTGTTGAACTTTCGAATCGATCAATTTGAAACTTTGTTGAACTTTCGAATCGATCAATTTGAAACTTTGTTGAACTTTTGAGATGTGCTGTTTGTCAGACTTTCAACGTGTACCACAAGACATGAAGGGAATGTACCAGGGAATGTACCAGTTGAAGGATATTAAAGGGAAATGTGACAGAAAATAGAGGGAAATTAAAGGGATATGTACTAAGAATTGAAGGAAAATAAAAGGGCAATGTCAGAGAAAATGAAGGAAAATTAAAGGGAGATATGCCAGGAATTGAAGGGAA
>NC_071977.1:1508089-1525278 GCF_026283585.1 Hylaeus volcanicus | reverse complement strand
GGAAATTAAAGGGAAATGTCAGGGAAAATGAAGGAAAATTAAAGGGAAATGTCAGGGAAAATGAAGGGAAATTAAAGGGAAATGTCAGGGAAAATGAAGGGAAATATGCCAGGAATTGAAGGGAAAATGAAGGGAAATTAAAGGGAAATATGCCAGAAATTGAGGGCAAATTAAAGGGAAATATGCCAGGAATTGAAGGGAAATTAATGAGAAATATGTCAGGAATTAAAAGGATTTAAAGGAAAATGTGCGAGAAAGTTAAAGCAGAGAAATGTTTGAATGATATTTAAAAATGCATTTATCGAGAAAAAAATAATTTATTAATAAATATTTGTGGCTTGATTTATTAGATTACTCACAAGCGTAGTACATAGATTGGTGCGTAAATTCAGGGAAATTCATTTCAAAGAACATCTATAGAATAACTAACAAGCAGCAGAGCACAATATACATTCAATGTAAAAAATTTTATAAATATACTTTTAAGAATAACGATTATATCATTATAATGATTATACTGTAGTATAAGAAAATGTTAAATAGATATAGACACATATATTGATAATGTATAATGTACAGCAAATATTATTTTTGTAACTTGGCAATAAGGAAACGTCGAACTGTAATGATTGATGTAAGACAGTGCAATGTAGAAGGTATCTACGTACTTTAAAAATAAAAAAAATATTTGTGGCGCTATCTTAAAGAAATGGTTGGAACTATTTTCATTACAAACTTGGGCATTTTCTCACCGATGGCGCCACTAGTACTAAAACCCTCAGAGTGGTGGTATCTAGCGGGAATGGACTCAACTATGTCAACGCCGTTTAGTAGCAGTGGTGCTACATCCGATAACCTCCGCAGACGTCTTCGATGTCGTTGTTTATTGTTGTTGATTCGAAAGTGTCTTTTTATAACATTGCACATCTTTAATAAATATTCCTCGAAAAAGGAGATAAATACCTTACTTTTTCCTGCGAAAGACTACGGTGACAATTATGGAAACGAAAATAGATATCGACGAATTAACGCAAGTATCGAAACAGTGCGAACATTCTTCGCAAAATCATTCGGACGATGAAAATAAAAACCAAACAGAAGATGAAAGGTACGATGACAAAGCGTCGGATGATGAAAACATTGTTTCTTCTACGAAACGTTCTTCTATAAATGACGACCCGAATAGCACCGTTGATATCGCGACGTTCAAAAAGCCGACAGTTCTTATCAGTCCCAAACGTTCTCGATCAGCGAGTCAAACTTGTAAGACGTCAGTGGACGAAAGCACAGCCTGTAGCTCTGACTATATCGTTGTATCTCTACAGCATCCAAACGATCCGCTTATTCCATATATTGAGCCACCATGGAGTGGTATACCTGAAAACAATTACGAAATGGAGGTATTAAAATCTGGAGTTATTGTTGAAACTGTTTCGCTAAGCAAACAAAATTTCTATACCATTGGACGGTTACCTTCGTGTCACATATCTTTGGCGCATCCAACTATTTCGAGATATCATGCTGTTTTGCAATACAGATCCAAACAAGACGAGGAACATTCGAAGGGATTTTACATATACGATCTAGGAAGTACCCATGGTACATTCTGGAATGGAAATCTTATAAAACCTCATGTCTACGTACGTGTACGGGGTGGTCATATGCTGAGATTTGGATGTAGTCAGAGAAAATATATTTTGCAAGCACCATCAGACGATCGGGAAGAAGAATCCGATTATACTGTATCTCAATTAAAGGTATCTTTCATTCCTTTGTCGCGATATGATTTCCTCGGTAATTCGTATCTAAGCTAGTTGTGCTAGCTGGTAACTGTAACAAATTAAAAAAAGTAAAAAATAGCTACATTTCAGGAAATGAGAGCAGCCGAATTAGAAAAAAAACAACGTACCGACGAGGAAACTAAAGCATCTGTGGATACAAAAGAAAGAGATGGTATCGATTGGGGTATGGGAGAAGATGCTGATGAAGAAACAGATTTGCAAGAAAATCCTTATGCCTGTGTCGCGGATGAAAATTTAGTCTTGGAGGATCCTAAGAAAACTCTGAGAGGATGGTTTGAAAGAGAGGGATACGACCTACAGTATAAAACCGAAGAGAAGGGACCTGGTCAATTTTTGTGCTGGGTAGAGTAAGTACTCGCGATTTTAAATCGCAAATGTTTTATGTTAATAGATATCGAATAATTATCCGATATTTATTTTCAATGTATCTTTCCATGGAACGTATAGCCTTCCTATGGAAGAAGTTGTTGGTCGTTCCATCAGAGCTGAAGCCCTTGTTAAAGGCAAGAAAAAAGAATCGGTCGTGCAGTGCGCGCTAGAAGCCTGTAAAATCTTAGACAAATATGGATTGTTAAGGCAAGCGAATCATGGTAAGGGTGAAGGTGTGACGTGTAATTAAATTTCGCACGATGAATGTTACGTCTTAACATCGAACGTTGATTTCCTGACTGATTGCTTGTAGAAGCAAGAAAAAGAAAAACAAGAAATTGGGAAGCTGAAGATTTTTACGATTCGGACGAAGATAACTTTTTGGATAGAACAGGATCGATAGAAAAAAAACGTGAGCAGAGGATGCGATTAGCTGGTAAATTAGAGGAGAAAGTAGAAACGTATGATTCCTTGGTGAGTATGTCGTTTAAGCTTATGTAAATTTCAATAAAAGCGTTACCCGTATTTTTCTTCTTCTAGCTTGAAAACCATACAAAAGTTACGAAACGAATCTCACATTTGTCGAACGAGATTCAAAATTGGCAAAATGAAAATAATGCAAACAAAGAAACAACGGAAGAGGATGCGTTAGATATTTTCATGTCAAGTTTAAATTCATTCGCTTTGACTAAAAATGATATTGCCAAGATGAAACTGGAATTACAAACTCTTCGTAAAGAGGAAGCAAGTTTAATTAAATTATTAAACTTGACGCGTCCAGCAAATTTACCGGCTCTTATAACTACCGATCAAACGGAACATCCGATTAAAACGAAGCCGAATCTTGTGCAAGAAACATCGTCGAAAAAAAGCAGAATTCAACACTCAGAGCTTTATCGTAGAAAGGTAAGTTGTTACGAATTTCCAACTCGTCTCAATCATAAATATTCTTTTGGAAAATTACAATTTTATTGTCGACTTTAATTTCTACCGTTTGTAGAAAAAACAAGCGAATCATCCAGTTGGTACAGATAATTCGTTGGTATCGAGTACAGTTGCAGACGAAGAAATAGAATCGGAACAAGATTCGGACGTTGATGACGAAAAGAACGAGTGTTTGAATCTCTCTTCTTTGAACGATAAAGAAAGTTCCGAGTCATGCAATTCGTCGACTGTTTATAATACTAATATTGTTAATCCCATTTCTGATACTACTACTCCTACTACTACTACTACTAGTGTTGCTGCTGATATTACTACTGTTACTATAAATAAATCTCAAAGAGAAAATGAAAAAAAACAAAAGAACCAAGTTGAAATAAAGAAAAAACATAGGCGAGAGCAACAGAAGGCACCTTGCGATCAAGAAGTATACGCGAATAATTACTCTATGTGGGTTCCACCGCAGGATCAACTTGGAGATGGAAAAACAAGTCTTAATGAAAAATACGGCTATTAAAGTCAAAATCTATTTTACGATATTATATCATTGTAACTTATTTCCAATTGACTATTTCGTTGTACGATACTGTAAATACATTCAGATTTTATATATTCTTTTTGTACAGACCTTTTCCATCCAGTCAATCACTTTGCACGATATTACAAACTTTCGTACGAAGGATTTCTCTCTATATATATGTAAATATACACGCGCATGCGCTCCTTCGCTTTAGTTGACAAGAGAAAGGTAAGAAGCGTCGTAAAATTAACCATCAACTTGGTTCGTGGTACGCGAGCTTTTGGAAATTAATTTTTTGGATTTCTATAATCATCCTATATTTGGAAATAAAACCAAAACATGGATTATACCGATAATGGACAGTTTGGAATGTCTTACACGGAGTGGCGTACGTATAACAAATTAGGAATCCTAAGGAAATGACAATCCAGAATGTCACTTTCATATTTCTCTAGAGAAAGAATTATTTTTCGTCGATATATTATCTATTTTTTTTCTATTCGTTTATAACACTAAATCTTGATGGAATATTTATATTATAATGTGTTTACACGCGTCCTGTACATGTTTCTTTTATAGTAGGTTATGTTGTTCGTACGTTTTTGTTTTTGGATGTTAATTTCGTAAATAGAAAAACTGAAAAGTTCTTTCTTATTGATAATGCATATTTAATGATTTCAAACGATATGTAAAGCAATTTTTTTTTTTAATATCTTGATCGTCGATTTTGGTTTAGTATGGAGCTATGTCGCATCTGTCGGATGGTACTTGATCGGAATTGCAATTGTCATTTGGTACGCTTCTCCAAAT
Source organism: Hylaeus volcanicus (assembly GCF_026283585.1). Taxonomy (NCBI): domain Eukaryota; kingdom Metazoa; phylum Arthropoda; class Insecta; order Hymenoptera; family Colletidae; genus Hylaeus; species Hylaeus volcanicus. The sequence goes on along the minus strand of NC_071977.1, from coordinate 1,520,835 downwards.
ATTTGGGAAAAGTATTCAAATTGGAAGTTACGAAAAGATGAACAAGAGTATGCTGCCAAATACCATAAAAGTAATGATATATATACTTGTAATGCTTTGTACCGTAGCGTAATTAATATCCTATGCGTATAAAAATATTCATTTATTTCTGTATATTTAGATCCGGATCTTCTGCAAGAAAGATTATCAGCTTTGGAAGCTTCGAGGCAAAAAATGCAACAAGAATATTACCAGAAATGTATGCTCGTGCATCCACAAGGTGGAGAGGTAAGTTTTGGATTGTACTACTTGTTTAAAAACAGATTACTTACAGTTACTTTTTGTTTCAGCACGAAGGAAAACAGAAAAAACAATCGATATTAATGGATGCCAATCTCGCGGGCCATAAATTAGGGAACAATGAAAACACGCGGCTCCCTTCTGACAAGAAAAGTCATAAATCCCTAAGAGGAGGTAAAGAAATTATAAGTTGACAACCGTATAAGCCATATAAATTACTACGCGACGTTTTCTCATTTTTTTTTTCTTTTTACAGAATACAATCCATTAATGGGTGATAGTTCCAAAGGCTATCGACCGCCAAAACGTAGCTGCTGTAGCAAGGGTAGTTGCGGCTAATTACAAATACCAAGATGTAAACTATTTTCTTTTCTATTCGACGTTCTATATCGTAAATATTAAATGAAATAGTACATTACCAAATGAAACTGTAAATAATTGTCAACCGTTATAATAAAGTTACGTATTTATAAAAACGCTGGCTGTAGGATTTCCAAATTCCTTGTTAAAATAAAAGGGAACATCGGTTTTAAATATTTCGATACGTGAATATAAAATTGGTAAACTGCTCGAGGTTTTAACGTTAATTTTTTTTTATTAATAATCGTTACTCGTATATTACGTAACGTCTCCGTGTATGTATCTTATACGCCTTTTGTGTGTGTGTGTGTGTGTTTACGTGTATATGTGTGGTTGTGTGAGTTTTTGTGTGTGTATGATGCAGTACTTGACAATAATGATCGTTATTTTTCAATTATCTACACTTGTGCGCGCGTATCTGCGTGTATATAACTGATTCGTCGATCGATCGATCGATTTTATTCGCATCGTTTCTTTTTTTTTCCGATCACGTGTTCGAACTGAACAATCGTTCGTGTTTGCCTAATAATAAATAAGTTATTGCCTACGAAAACGTTCGCGACGAAACGTTTCTTTTCTTTCTTATACGCTTTATTTACAAAATGTAAAGAATATTTAAGCTAAATCACTCGTCAGTTTTCGCGTTTAGATTCAAACTTAGGAGCTAAATGATGCAATTAAAATGGAATACCTATCGACTCGTAGGTTGTGCGGAACGTTTTATCAGCGTCGATCCTTTTATTCGAAAGTTAATGATATGACGATTAATGTGTCGTAGCCGTGAAATATTCGGACAGCCTACGATATCGATAATCTCGATCTCGATTGAGACCGATAGACACTTTGAATGTTGTTTGTCGGATATGATCTCGTTTGGTAGAAAATTGAGCGTACAATTTGTTTGCACGAATACGAATCAGTCTGGAATTATGTATAATTTACATGTTTCGCAAACGGAAGAGTATCGACGTTCCTCGTTCCAATTCTCGATGGGTGGTTGATTGATTGAATAGAGGTGGTGCACGTGCGTGCCACGAACGAGTGGATAAACGTAGGAAGAATTTAAATAATTCGAGGTAATTCTACAACGAAGCAGGGATGAAACGATAATAACGGTAGGTCGGATTGAAAGCGAGGTTACAGGTGGTACGAATAGAAATAAAAATGAAGAAATAGGAAAGAACGGGCGCGCAAGCATCGATGCTTGCGCGCCCCGTTTTATTTTTGTGCAATGCAACCTGGAGGAATTACGCGGCGCGCATTATATGTATGATACAAATGGTGCAAACCATCGTAACAATCGTGCGAGGACGATAAACTATAAAAATAACGTATTACATTTTTCCTGCAAATTGTTAAGATGGTTCGACGTAAAGCGAGAAGTCCGTTCTTTCGCAATTCTCTCGTCGTATAACGAAAATACCATGAGCTCTCGACCTCGAACGGATTATTTTCGGTATCTAAGTAAGTAACTACTATCGATCCCCTATCGATACCGCGCGTTCTTCCATACCATGGAAAATCTCAATGGCGAGTCTATGTACAGATTTGAGGGCGTTCGCACTCCCGAAGAACTTATACGATACGTATTCCTACAACGGTCATTTGCGTCGTTAAACTTGAGTCAAGTTTGGCAAACTCGGTGGACAGTCGAAATAGATCTATATGGAGATAGTTCGGATATTGTTACGGTGAATGTTACTTAAAATATATATGTCCTACGTGGCTATGGTTCACCGATTCGAATTCTAGTCTAAACACGCTACAAAAACGGTAGTTATCCATTAATTAGATTTTTCGCTTCTCGTCAGTCTGGATGGATTACATTTGTATCTATACACGCTACGGATTCACCAATTTCGTTTGCAAACTTTTACACTCGCGCGACTGATTTACAATTATTAATTTATACCATTCTACGTAACATTACGGAATTATTCATAATCCTCGGCAGTGTTTTTTTTTTGACGTCCGATTTTTATTCATCTATAACCGTAACCATAATCATAACCATAACCATCGATCGACTATACTTTTACTAAATTGTACCAATTTAATACAGTAAATTTTCTTTCTTTCTTTCTTTTTTTTTTTCTTTCTTCCTTCCTACCTTTCCTTAAAACGTTAAACTAATTACAACAAATTTGTTGTCGGTTAACCTGAGATCCATTTCGTGTGTGATATTGCCGGGATCTTGGATTAGATTTACGCACCTCTCTACGGCGAGCTGCCGCGATTTCGTTGGCGTTGGCTATCATGAAAAATGAAATTCGTCGACGCGTTACGTGGCGTTCGCGATAAATTACGTCAAGCGGCGGTTACGGCTACTTTAACTTCACGGAAAGAACATAGCAGCGTATACAGCTTGTAAAAAATTGTTCGATATGATAATAGATACTACTTACACTGGCAGTCGCTGTTGCGGCAGTGGTAATAATATACGTATATGTACAAACATACTCGTTAATCGCACGTACCGTTATAAAGGCGCGTATTTAGGAGAATCGTCCGTCGATTGTTTCGCTTAACGCGACAAGCATCGAGACGTTTTCTTACAGTTTAGGAACGTTATATCGTTAAAAAGCACGACATACACATGTACGGAACTTGATGGCGAGAACGTAGAATCTAGTGTAAAATCAATGTCACGTCGAATCGAAGCTACCTAACGCGAATTTTACTACCTGTTCAACGAAATGTCACTCGCGAGAAAGCTACCTATTCGCTTGAATCCGTTTAACGTTTTAACGCGCACCTTTTCCTTGGCACACCGTCCTCTATCTCTCGTGTTTTAATCGGGACTCGGTGTCGGTGAGTGTATACCGAGCAAGGATTGGAAAATTGGAAAACGGAATGAAAATAGATTATTCTGCTTCGAACAAGTAGGATATCGCGATGAGAGGATAAAGAAAAGCGATATGGATGAGACGGAAGGGAGGAGGAGCGAGACGAAACTCTGAATATGAACGGAGAAAATTCATAAACGAGAGACGAACCGAATGATCGGTGGTGGTATCGATGTCAACGGTTCAACGTTGAGGATGCCGAGAACGCGATCGAGGTCCGTAAAGATAGGTAAAACTCCCGTAGATACATCCGCGATCGCGATAGTCGAGTAGTCGCGAGACGACTAAATTCGTTGGGATCCAGTTTAATTATCTCGACGATAAAGGTTCACCAGAGATCCTCCGCTTCGGAGAATCGCGACGATATCAGCCGTCGCGAAGGTCGGCCGGCCGACTACACTCTGCTGGAACACTCGAGTTTCCACCACCTACGAAGACATTGTTTAGCTTGTTGTACCTTTGACTACCGGCACTGGTGACGGTATTCGAGCTCGTGGAATTGTGTTGAGTATAGCTGCCGATTCTCGAGAAGTTAGGCACTTTGTCTGAAGAGAAAGAGGAAAAGAACGGTTCGAGTTAAATCGGTGTTGCGTCGAATGTACACAACGACTAAGCGATTCTGGTATGCACGTACGCTCACCTTTACTACGGTTATGCCTCGACCTTTCTTGCGAGCCGATACTTCCGGATTGTCTCGGGGGAATACAAGAGTAATTACTATCGCCGCTGCTGTAGGTCGGCGAAGAGGTTCTAGCGTTTCTTCTACGGGGACTTGTACCGCTTCTACTTCGAGATCCGGCTTTGTCGTGTAGACACGTGGCCGATGTCGAAGTAAACTGATCGTTGTATGCTAGCGCGTTCCCGTACAGGCAACTGGACTCGGAACAGGAACAACAAACGTCCGAGTGCGCGTTCGAATCGCAGGATTTTCTATCCCAATCGTCGTTCTCAGGTTGATAGAGGCTCTCAGTCGGATAAGCGTCACGATCGTTACGTCGATAGATTTCCTCGTTCGCGATCGATTGTTCCGACCGTGAATCTGTTCGGTTTACGCGACAATACGTGGAATCGTAGTCTTCCAACGGCGAACCGTTTCGTTGTCCATACAAAAGAGAACCGCTCTCGTACTCGTTTTCTGGATTAGTCTTGTACTCGTAACGATCGAATCCCTGCGGAAGAGCGGGCAACGCCGGTGGTGGTGGATTCGTTTGCGGAGGCAAACTCGTATACCTGCTCTGTGGGTGAACGTTACTAATTTGTTGACTGGAACTACCGTCGAATGATGACGATGATTGTTGTTGTTGTTGTTGTTGCTGCTGCTGTTGCTGCTGCTGTTGACTCGTACCGTTCCAAACAGTTCCCGAGCCTCCCAAGTTATTAGCTGTTCTGACCGGTGGACTTGGTGGACTTTGAGAATTCCCCGAACCTGGTCCAGACCCGCAACCCGATCCGGAACCAGATCCGGAACCCGAATTCGAACTCAAGCCTAAACCTAGTCCCAAAGCTAATCCGGAACCAGTCACCGCGTCTAAATCGTTCTGTCTGTTGATACTTCTTTTTCCTAGATGAGGGCTAAATGCCGTTTGATACTGTTGTTGTTGTTGTTGTTGCTGCTGCTGCTGCTGCTGCTGGTAATGATGTTGGTGTTGATGTTGATATTGGTACTGAAGTTGATGCTGTTGCTGTTGTTGTTGTTGATGATGGTGATGATGATGGTGATGGTGATATTGATATTGATGCTGATGGGGATGAGGATGGGAATGCGTTCTGACGGAACCGAGTGATCCTTCGAACGAGGGTGGATGTTCTGGCGGGGGCGGTAGCATATCGCACCAATTCGGCGGTGGATTTTCGGTAGGTAGCGGCATTCTATATTGATGAGTCCTTCTATGCGGTTCCGCGTTATCGTCTCCGTTGTAGACGCTACTGGCGTTGTCGCTGCACGGCGAAACGGTCGATTTGTTTCGATCCAGATTCGAATCCAAACTCGAGTAGTCAGGTTTGAGACAGGAATCGCTCGAATTCGACTTTCGACCACTGGTTTCTATCGAGTCTGGACTACGAGTCGGCATGCAGAGCGTAGTCGTGGCGTACGGTTCCGGCGGAGCCTGTAGTTGTTTTCTCGTGTTATAGAACGTGGTGAGATTCACTTCGGCGTATTCCGAGCCCGTCATTCCTACGATTCCGGGTGGCAGACCAATTTGATTCTGCTGATTGCTGAGAAGCTTCGTCTCGCAGTCCTTGTCGGTGGTAGAGGTTTGTAGAGTATTGCTCGGTCTCCAGCCGCGTTCCAGCCATAGAGTGTCCTTGTTTAAATGACAAATGTCGTTGGCCGTACCAACTGGAACGTTCGAGTGACCGAGCTGTTTACTCATCGTTTGCCTTCGTCGAACGTAAAGAACTCCCAGCAGGGTAGCGATAACGGCAAGCACGACCGTTATCATCAGGATTAGAAACCAAGTTTCGCTGACAACGGAAGCACTCCCTTGACTCGGATCCGTTCGCGGTGGCAATTGCGTCAGCTGTCCTGGATCCATGTTCAGAACGGTCGGAGCGGAAAACGGACCGAGTCCGATGCGCGTCAATCCGGCAACCCGTGCCGTATACAGACCACCGGTCGTTAAGCTGTTGATAATTACGGACGTCGTCGACGCGTTTAAAGACATTTGACCCAAAACCTTGTTGCTGCTATTGCTCTTTATCTGAATCTTGTATCCGATCAACTGGCCGTTCTGCATGCTTTTCGCCGGTGGGGACCAACGAACGAACGCCGAGGTCACGTTTATCATACCAACGTGAACGTTTTCCGGTGGAGCGGAGGGTACGTCCTCCAACGTGGTCGCCAGCCTCACGTTGCTCGGTCTACCTTCGATGCTTTTGAAAAACGGAACAAGAAAGAACTCGTAACGCGTATACTTGTTTAGGTTCGTTAAAACGTAGCTGGTTGCTCCGGCGTTCAGTACCGTAACCATTTTATACTCTGGTTTTTCGGAAACCTGCCGGTATCTAATGTAGAGACCCTCGACCAAGTCGGCAGCTCCGAGAATATCCCATACGATCTTCACGCTGGTACTGCTTATGGGTTGTACTTCCTTCAAGTAGAGAATCTCGCTATTCAGCCGGTCTCTAGCTCGAATCAGTTCGGTTTGCGGGATCGTCTGTTGATCGAGGCTGGTCGTGCGCGCAACGTCGGAAAGAGGACCGGGAAGCGATAGACCTTGAGCATTTCTAGCACGAACGAGGAACGCGTAACTTGTGTCGGGCTTCAGGTTGGTTACGGTATAAATATCGCTGGTAATTCCCATCGCGGCAACGATCCAGCCAGTTTTTGGATTCGTGGCGTAATATTCGACGATGTAGTCGATTATCTTACTGGCACCCTCGTGACCCGGACTCCAAGTAAGCGTAATCGTGTTACTGGTAGCATTCACTATTCTCGGTTTACTCGGGCTTCCGGGTAACGTCGTTACGTCTGGCGGCACGCTACCGCGGTGACCGTTGGCTTCAGGGCTAACCGTCAAGCTCGCGGTCCACGATGTATTCCCCGACTCGGAGGAAGCGACGCAACTGTACACTCCGTTGTCGCTCGACTGAAGGTTCTTTATCGAAAGCGTGCCGTTGCTAGCGACCGCGAATCGTTCGCCGACGTCGACTCGCACGGGTTCGTCGTCTTTGTACCAGCGGATTTTTGGTACCGGTCGTCCGAAAGCGCGGCACGGCAGCCAAGCTTCACTTTTTGGAGCTACCGTCTGATTCGTCGCGCCCAGTTCGATAATGGGTGGCGGAGCCTCTTCGACGGATGCGACCTTTTCCAACAAAAATGAATTTTACTTTTTACCCGTATTTCGTTTTCAAGCAAGATCAAGGGAAAAAACTATACCTGAAGAAAAACTGTCGCCGTACTCGCGCCGGCTTGGCTGATCGCGCTGCAAACGTAGTGTCCTTCGTCTTTACCAACGACTCCTTTGACGTGCAGAGTTCCGTCTTCCGTCACTTTGTAACGTCCCTGATACTCGTTCCCAGGGAACATTAGTTCCTGAGAGCCTTCGCGAGTCCAAAAAACGGAAGGTTTCGGCGCGCCGCGTGCCGCGCAGGAAAAGGAAACGTTCGATCCGATCCCAGCGATCTCGTCTTTCGGAAAATTCGTGAAGACCGGTCTCGCTAAAAATACAGAGAAGCGGAACGCCGTTACGTACCGTTCTGCTACCCCGTTCGGTACAAAATTCAACACATTTTTACTCACAATGTACCGTTAAAGTTGCGCTCGCCGATATCGCACCAACGCCATTCTCGGCATCGCAGATATACGTGCCTTGATCTTGGGACGTCGCTTTTTCTATCCGCAAGCTCTTATCGTCCAAAATATGCGCACGTCCGATCAGCATCTTTCCGTCGTTCCGTCGCCAAAGTATCTCGGGCGGAGGATCGCCGCCTACACGGCAACCAAACTCAGCCGTCTGATCCGTCAAGATCGTTTGATTTGCGGGAGTCGATAAGAAGAACGGTTTCACTAAATAAGAATGAACAAACAGAAAATTACAACAAATATTTATTCACCTTTGCCGTAAATGTATTCTATGTATGTATGTATAGTAAATGTATTCTAAATTACCGTGAACTGTCAAAGTTGCCACTGCGGATTCTTTCACGCCTACCATGTTCTCGGCAACGCACTGATACTTTCCTTGATCCGTTTGCCTTACGTCCGAGATCATCAAATTCCCACCGTCCACCAAAGTGATCCTATACGCAATTTATATATAACGTATGCACCATGTAATGTGTCTGATCGGACATCGAAACGACAAGTAGGTATAGGAAAAATACCTTTTAATAGAATCCAAATCGATCTTGTGACCGTTCTTTTTCCAATGTAACGTTGGTTCCGGATGTCCTCGGGGTGGTCCGCATTCCAATAAAGCGGTTTCTCCAGCTGCGACTCTAGTGTTTTGCGGTTCCGCTCGAAATTCATCTCTTAGTACTGGAACAAATCGTTTGCATTCTTACTATTACTATCTATTTACTATCACTACGTTTCGATTAATTTTTCAAACGAAATATTATATACTATATAATATACTATATCAAGTGTCGAAATGCGTGCCAAACGGAAGAATAATAAAATTCACAATTTTTACGCATCGAACGAAACGTTATCGGAGGTTTATCGTTATCGGTGTTTTTCTATCGTTGTCGGAACAAGGGAAAATCTTGAGACGGAGAAAGGAAATTTCTCCTGGTCCTTTTTCCTTCGCCTCTTTGGTCTCCAGCCGAATGATGATTCACGCGACTAGGCGGTGTATCGGCTAAGCCGTTCCGGTCTGTTTGCTCATCGTTAGCGCCGTGCAAACACACAGTTCCACGCTCGTGTGGTGGAGCTCGCGAACCAACAGCTCCGGAACCAACTTTTCACCGAGCTCGTTCGGAAAAGAAATTCCGAATTCTCCGATACGCGACTGTGGGACGATTTTAACTTGCATTCGTCTAATTCCAATATATATATACGCAAGTATGATGCAGGCGAAAGTATTACACATCCGTTCCATTCCTTCTGTTATCGCACTGTTTTGCTTTCGTCGATGCGCGTTTTATCACCGCGTTGCTTTTCTAATAACGAAATGCAACAAGATAAGCCTGGGTTAGGTTCCAATCTGAGCGAGATGTCCCTTTTTTTTTTCTCTCTTTTTAACGCGTCGATGACGCGTCCAGTAGTTAAAAATCTTGGAACAGAGGGGGAGATAGATGGGGTAGAAAAAAAAAAAGGTGGGGTCTTGAAAAGGAGGGACAGGGGTGAAGCTGGTGCGTAGTCAAACAACCTCCAATTAACGGACGCTAGATTTGGAGCGAAAGAATTGAAGGGTTCTTGGATCTCCCGTCTCGCCCCGTCTCGTCTTTTTTACCATTCTCACCCTTGTCGGGCGTAGACCCCTTCGGGGTTTTTCGCGAGCCGCAGGAACCAACTAATGAGAGCAGCAGCCGCGTCGTGCCCGCGTGTACCCTTCGTGCTACGCGTGCATGGAAGAGACAAACGGCCGTGGCTGCTGTTAGACCGTGCGGGAGTAGCACCATCTGCGCGAGACGAGTCCTTGAAAAACGGGGTAGCTCTCGTCGCAAGATGGATAGAATATGGCCCCGTGGATGACGTAAACTGCTTCGACGATCGTAACGTAACGTGAAACGGTGCCTCCGTACATCGGTGAAGTTACCGAGATATCTCTCGTTCCAGTTTGTCGTTAGATAATACGGACTTATCGGAAATTCTTTTCTCCGGAGAGCAACGCGGCGATCGGAAAGAGAAACCGATCGTGAAAGCAAGTACGCGATGCCAGCCGAGCATTCGCGGCGATCGAGAGGAACGTATCTCTAGAAAATACTTGGACCGAACGTAACGACTCGATTCTTCTTCCACGGAGAAGACGGAGACAACGGAATATTACTTATGTATGTATACAAGCGGGACGTACTCGTAGATTCGCAGTTCCAGCTGAATGCAATCTGTGCATCGATAAGAGGAAAATGTGCGCGAGTACAGAACCGCGCGAGCGTAAGCTCGCGTTTATACGTGTGTGTCGGAGAGAGATTTCTGGCATTAGTGTTCTCGGTACCATATTCGATATAATTAAAGTGCATAAATAAACACAATGGTACAAGGACCGGTTAGAAAGGGCGAGAAGCAGTGGCGCAGCGGTGGCAGTGGCTACGTAGAAGGGATACTCGCTCGGTAGGTAAGAGCATTGAATGCAAATGCCCACGGGATATATCTCTGTATGGGTGTACGTTAGCGTGCTTACATGTAGCACGGTTGGTCGCTCGATGACTTTGCCTTGCCTTGCCTTGCCTTGCCGCGAGTTTTAGCCGAGCTGACCGCCGCAGCCTGCACGTAACTATACGGAGAGAATATCCGTATACGGTCGGTCGATCGCAAATCCATACAAAGAGGTAGGCGTAAAAGTAGCCGCGCGTACTCGGCACGGTTATCGAGTACTTTCTTAGAAACGAACGCTATGTAATTAAAATAATAACGAGATAAAATATAGGTATACAAATACGTCAACGTTGGTAAACAACAGTTACGAGCCGCTACTTTTACTCGCGCTACTATCGCAGACGCGACAGCCGATGGAACAGCTCGAGCTCCGTGTTATTCGTCGCTTGCGAGTTTCGCGCGATCCCCGGTGTTATTGTTTTGACGATTTTTAGACGGCAATGCGATAAATTCATCCTGAAATTCGGGATAAAGTTAAACCGGGGGGTTTCGGAGCGCCTATGTTGTCGCAGGAATTGTCGGCGCACCATAGTCGCTGCGACGCGACGCGCCAGTCTGGTCCGGTATGCCCACGGATTCGATATAAATAGACACGAGCGAACAGCGTTCGTTCCTCCGTGCGACTACTACTCGACGGACAACCATCGGTGGATGGTCAAAGTTATTTTCTAGTCCACCACTGGCTTAACATTTGTCCATGTGTACGATATACGCGTACACCCGTCTAGGTTGTCCAGAAAGTTCGTGTCAATTTTTAAGAAAACTTCGAACGCACATTTGAATTGTAATGTACATTTATTTATATGTATATTTATCGAATTACATGGGTACCATTTTGTACAACCTTTACACCTTTTAAGAGATGTACATAGATATGTTATTTGTTTTCAACCATTTCGACATATTCAAACCTGCACCGCCTATCAAAAATCGGCATGGACTTTTCGGACGACCCAATACATATATTTTTCAATCAAGTTACACTTTAGCACTGGTTACATAATAATAGCCACTAACGCGCATCAATTTTTCTACTAGACTTCGTTATCGTAATCGAAGGTCTTTGAGAAATGATTCGAGAAATTCAAACAAACGACGTTTCACTTAATCCGAACTATTGCGACCGTAACGAATACGTTGAACGCTCTGTTGTGTGTATTTTCTTCGCATATATACTTCGCACTATGCGAATGTTGATGCTTAAGCAGCGCCGAACTCCAGCTGACATAATACTACTTTTGAAAATAATCAACAGTCAAATTGTATGTCCCGGGATACTAGAACTTTCGAATGTCAATATTCCAAGTAGACAACTTCGTAGCAGTGATATTTTCCACGTTAACCCATACCGTACCTCGGTAGCGAAACAAAATTGTGTCACAAGAATGTGTTTAGTTTTTAAATTCGGTCAATCGTACTTTTACAGATGCGAAATCAAGGTTGAACACTTTTACATCATAGTGACACCGTATTCGTCTCCATTTTTTGTTTTTGGTTTTTTCTTGCGGTCATGTTATCACATTGTACTCGATATCAAGGGCGTGTAGATAAAGTATTATTATTATTATATTTTAGTTGTCGTAGAAATCTATGCAGGAAGTAGACTATCGTTCCTAAATATCGAAACAGCCGCGACTATATTTGTCTCTCGCTCTCGCTGTTCCTTCTTTTCCGTTGTACCCATTTTCACGTTCGAGAGCTTGATAAATTTGACCGATTTGTACGTATTTGTCGAGAGACGCATACAACGAATACGCGAATGCAGCAGATTCGATTTATCCGCCGTATTCGAATTCACGAAATCCTGTTAACACGTACACCGTATCTTGGTAAAATAGTAGGGTGCGGATACGAGTATACCTAGCTATACCTAGCCGTAGTAGGTACCGTGGCCCGTTCGCTTACCATTTAAATTGCATTGTTTCTGTCTGGTTCGTGTCGTCGCGAGCCTCTGGTTCTTCTAAACCGGACCAACGATATAACTCACGCCATGCACCCCTTCGCTCTCTTTGGCCCTACGCTCGACGACAAGCGACGTTTACCTTCATTTTCATGTCCAACCGATCCTTTGGACTCCTTTATGTTCCTCTATATTCCGACACTTTCTCGGGTTATTTCCCTTGCGATGGCCAATCGACGTTCTCCGGTACATATTTCCTATGTACGAGCCTGATTTCTCGACTAAAATTTAACGAATTGTAACGTAAACGTTGGACGAATCTTTATATTTAAACCGCTAGGTTTGTTTGTACGTTTTATAATTGTCTGTTATGTTTATCGATTTGTGTTAGTAATTTATTGATTAGTCGTTCAATTTGTATTGCGATTTGATTTCGTCTGTTATATTGTGTGTTGTCTTTGAATGTTGACAGTTTTCGCCGAACCTCTGAATAAATATCCTTACGTTTATTTGTTTTTTAACTAAATAAAGTCGATGAACAAAGATGCGAGAGAGAGAGAGAGAGAGAGAGAGAGAGAGAGAGAGAGAGAGAGAG
>NC_071977.1:1437409-1508079 GCF_026283585.1 Hylaeus volcanicus | reverse complement strand
AGAGAGAGAGAGAGAGAGAGAGAGAGAGAGAGAGAGAGAGAGAGAGAACGCGCAGTAAAACGGGATCGGGGAGGTTTGTAAGTGACTCTCCTCCCGGTTCAGGCATCGTCGCGAGGGTACTCGATTACTCAATTAAACCGTAGTGTCGGTAGGCGTGGCAGTTGGACGTACTCACGCACATATATCACCGTAGAACATCGCGCGCTAGACAGAAATGAGATTTGTACGTAGCGCACAAGCGATCGGAGAAATAAATTGCGCTTACCGCAACAAACTTCAATAATATCTATTACCGTTCGCGTAACGCGTAGTTATCGTGCTCGCGTTCGAACTTTCCAAACGTCGCATCGAGTAAAACATGTACCGCGTTAGTGTTTCGCAAAAAGCACCGCATCGAAGGACAGACAAAAAAAAAAGTACGGTACATTTGAAATTTTGCAAGTACTCGAGAGAAAAAAGAATTGAGTAAACTCCTCCTTTTCGAAGTCGGTTGAAAAAATCATACTCCTCGTTGAAAAGCAGCATCTCGTTAAAGACGGAGTTTAACCACGCCAGTCGCGAAACAGAACAAAAACGAATTCGAATGCGAATGCGTATGCGTATGCGAATGCGAATGCGAATGCGAGTATAAATACGAATACGAATATGAATGCGTATACGGATCTTCGATATCTATCGTTTGCTCGTAGATTGCATATCGCGATAAACGTTTGTATGCACCGCGACCCTCGGACTGCGCCTTGCAAACTTGGCTGTCCACGCCGGAAGTACCTACTACTATGTACGCCATTGGGACTGAATGGAGCCGTTGTTTCGACAGCGTTTGTTCCTTACGATACGGGCCGATCAAACTCGCAGAAAGAGTTACGCTCGGGACGGATAAACTGGCGAAAATATTCTCTTATTCGATCGAATAGCCAACTTTAATTATTCTTCGATAGTTAATAATTATTTCGCATCGGTACAATAATAATCCTTCCTTTTCTTCGACGTACAGAGAGTCTGTACGTCGAGTATACAAGTTGTATACGATATAAAATGTTGGTCGAGTTATCTTCGTTCGAACGAAAGAAAGCCGTGAACGCGAACGAAGAGAAGCAACTAACACTCGCTGGTACAGGAAGAGAGAGTCATAGGTCGAAGTCGGTTTCCTTTCGTACTTTTTAAATAACTCGAACCAACTATTATGCGCCAGCTGCAGGCTGACTGCTCGGGTCTTTGTCGGATGCAAATAAGTGAAAAGTGCTGCGGCGACAGTTTGTGTCAACAACGAATTGGTGTTGATATAGAGAGAACAGCCGTCGTTGTCTCGTGCATCGGGATTAAAAGCTATAACGCGTTCGCCTTCGCTAACACCTTCTTGCTCGCACCGTCTGTCTCCGTCTTGTTCTATGCGTCCCTCGTTCCCTTAGCTCGTCTAACCCTCGAGCTCTCATTTTCTTCCTCTCTTTTTCCCCTAAAAGCCATGCGAAGTAACCCTGGCACAGCCCAGCGGTACTATGCCGTCCGGCTAATCGATACGCGCTGGATGGAGCGAACGAGGGACCGGAATGGGCTCCCGTATAGCTCAGGGTTCAAAGTAAACGATGTATAGGTGTTATTTCACACAGGCGAGACACGAAGAAAAGAAAAACGGCAGATGAGAATTTCGATAACCGAACGATTCGAATATTTCCAACTGAAATACTCCGACTCCGACATTCTCCTATTTATCCCGCGAGAAAAGTTCGGAGAAAATCGGTTGGATCGATCGAGAATCGATTCAAAACCGAAAGGATCGCGACTCTACTCGCATCCGTTTCATTGGCGCATTCGCGCTGTCTTTCTATATTTTCGTTACGATCCTTTTTCTCGTCTTTCCTTTTCGTTTTTATTTCCAACGAGGTTATTTCGGTACATGTCGGATGAACAGCAGCGTGCCCGCAGCACAAAGCCTTATTCATAGTAGTCGGCCGTAACTACCGTTTGTGACTACCGCCATTGCTATCGCCATCTTTGCCGTCGAGTTGATCATCGCGGTTCGAACGACAAGCATCAACAGAGAAACCGTAAATACGCGCCGCGTAACGAGGACGACGAATAAAAATATGCGCGAAACCTGAAGCATAGTTTTTAGACGGATTTCCTGAGACACGCGACCAGATTCGTGTCATCGTCGTTATCCGTTGCGTGTATAAATTCTTCTTCTTCGTAAAGAGACGATGGAAGCGATCGTTAACCGAAGTTCAGGAAAAATCATTTCTCTTTCGAGCGAGCAAAGGGAGATACAAAGCGTACGAGATCTGACCGATGATTAACATTTTGCTGAAACATTTATTCGCGTAATACGCATCATGGCAAATTATCCTGCATCGCGTCGCGCAACACAGCACCATGTTGGCCGAGCATACGTTCCACGTAGATACAGCTCCGTATCGATTTCTATTCTCCTTCTCCTCCCCCTTCCCGTCTCGCTCTTCCTCTTCCTCGCACATACCATAGATATACGTTCATGTATGTACGTAGGTATAGGTGTGTACACGCGCGGCCGCGTGTCTATGTCGCACGGATAGGACAAAACTAAAACGCCTCATTTTTTAAACAATGCTCCAAGTCTTGTCTGTCTCACTCCAACGAATTACTAAAAATGTTACGTTTACTTTTGATTTAGAAAACTGTTGAGCAAAGTCACTTTTAATCGACGAAACTAAATCAAGGGCTATTTATACAGATTTCAGAGATAAACCATTGCGAGACGAGTAAAATGTCTACCGTCCAAACTATTCCTGTAACCGTACAGCGATCTAAATCAAAATCGAGATCGAAATCGGGATCAAAATTAGAACGTATCGATAAAAGATGCGTGGGTAAGCGTGCTCGATGTCGAAGAGTTCGCTACCTATCTTTTCTCGGTTCGCTACTCCAGCGGGAATATCGATCGGCCCTAAACAAACTCTCGGCACCGTCCGAACAGGCTCCGTTTGCTCGAACGTGGTTCGCTCGTTTTCAATTTCGTACAAATCAAAAGTAGTTCGATTTGATTTTTCCCTTCCGTTACACGCGACACGGCGCGGTACGTACGTATCGTCCTGTCGCGAGGAGAACGAAACGATATAAAATCGGTCGCAACTTCGCCGTTGGAAGTTATTCGAAGCGATACAACACTTTTACTCGGTTTTACCTCGCGAAACCCTAGATCCTTTCCATTACGCGAAATAGAAGGCAAAGGGAAAAGGAAAAGGTAACGGAGAAGGTAAGAGGTTGGCTTACCTGCAACAGTCAGGGTAGCGTTTCGACTCGAAACGAAGCCAGCTTGATTCCTCGCGACGCACCAGTAAACCCCGCCATCTTGTTCCTTTTTCCCGTGCATTACCCTTAAGAAGAAAAGAGAGCCCGTAGGAAGAAGAACGCGATGGGATTTCGTATCTCCCGGTGACGTTTGAACCAGTTCACCGTCCTTGTACCACTCGATCACTGGCTGGGGTTTACCTTCCGCCTTGCAGTTCAACGTTACCGGTTCGTTCTTCGCCACAATTATATCCGACGGATGTTCCGTTATGCGCGGCGATCTCAATTGCCCTGAAAAAATAAAACGATTCAAAGTGATACACGCGTATATCAAGTATAATCAGAGTTATCGGGAAAGTTGCTAGCGAGTTCTCTGTAATTTCGTCTTACGTCATTTCGTACTTGCCCTTTTACGTTCGACTCTATTTGTATCCGACACTCATGCACACTCATGCACACTCATCCACGCGCGTGCACGTACGCTTTTTACGTCGCGATCGTAGGCTGCTGTGCTACATAGCTACTCCAAACCGTCGACTATGCCTATACGACGAAGATAAACGTGCTGGGGTAAACAGCTTCAGTCATCGTGCTCGGACCGAGCTATTTCAACTATCTCGGGTATAGCTATAGGAATTCTGGAATGGAACGTATAGGAACGCTCGATGAACCAGAGTTGTCTACGATCGCTTCGCAGTCTGCAAATCCTAATCGTACTCGAACTTCCCAAACGAAAGCGCTCGAGAAATGCCTCGCGTCTACGCGAATGTCTGCTGCAAACTACGAACCGTGCGCGTTATTGTATTTACGAAAATCCGTACACGTGTGTACTTTTTTCTTTTTCATACGTTATGGATATGGCACGAGTCCATCGTGTACGTTTCAAACGGCGATCAAATGTAATTTCAAGATTTTTCGAATAGTTACGAGAGCGTACCGAGAGAGAGAGAGAGAGAGAGAGAGAGAGAGAGAGAGAATCGCGTATGCATTTGTACATGTGATAGAATGCACTAAAATGCATACGAGTACTCTTATCCCTTTGACTGCGGAGAGCGTACATATACGCCCTCGAGAGATAAGCTCCGAGAAATGTTTGTATTCGTTGAATCGATTTAAAAAAAATATCAGCTCATAGGGGCCGACGAGAAGAAACTTTTTTATATTTACAGTTTATTCGTAGGATGGTTAGTTTCGGAAATAATAATTGAAAAGTTAAAAGTTCGTTGGAAAAATTGAATTTCAGGAAGAAAGTCTTCTAAGATTTTGAATTCTTATCTCTGAAACCAAACGTCCTATGAACAAACTGTAAATATATCAAAGTTTCGTCTCGTCATTCTCTATGAGGTAATATTTTTCAATATATCGACAAATAAGTAATTGTCAACTAACCATGCTTTCATTTTCGCTATTTCAAACGTAATCGAATTCCTAGAAAAATGGTCTTCTACGTTCTTAATTTCTATTTTAGAGACTAAACGTCTTACGAATAAACTGTAATTATAAAAAAGTTCCGTCTTAACATTTCCTATAAACTGATATCTTTTTTTCAATTCAGACCTCTACGTCACTTGGAATTTCTAGCAGAGATCGTCCCGCAGTGAAAGGGTTACATGTAGAACAATTTCGCCCGAACTCTGTCGATTCAGTCGATCGACATCGAGGACTCGGATACAAGTTACAAACCGTATAAAACGGTTCGTTTATATAGCATTAGTCCAACTAAGGAAACTAATGAAAAATTCTCAATTACTCGTTTCGTCTAGCAGACGTGTCTACTTCATGTTTTACCCGTCCTCTAAATATCTCTCGCGGTCTTTCGTTTGGATTAGACGCGCGCAATTGTACGCGCTCGCGCGCGCGCAACGCTCTCACACATTCGTGCATTCTTCTTTTGTGCTCCTGACTCAGCACTCGGAAACAATAGACGCTGTGGCTAAATTAAAATCGCCTCCGGAGTTTTCATATTTCGCTGTTGAACAGAGTCACGAGCGAGCAAGCGCGGACGAACGCGCGCAGTTCTTGCGCTCGGTAGGCCCGAGGCATCTCGGTTCATTTCAGTCCTAACCTCCTCCGAATCAAGCTATGCCAGCAACCAACTTTGCCCACTCGTTGTCGCTCTCGTTCCTTTTGTATTCCATCGTATCCACCGCTTCTTCGTTTCTCTTGCTCGCCGGTTCTTGTACTTTCGTCTTCTTCGTTCTCTCATTTAACCAGAGGAGACCATCCTTTCAATTCTGTTCCACTTTTCATTAAGCACTCTACTTTATCCCTATTTTGCCTACGAGCAACATTCACGATGGCTAGATCTCCGTCGAGACGAGTGGTTCGATCATTCGTTTCACCGTGCAACGCGTGTATACAACTTCTTCGTGTACTATTAACTCGATCGATGCAAATGTCGTTCGGAAGGAAAAACCAGACGAGCAATGATTAAGTAATCGCAAACTAGATAACTTATTTTTATCGTATTCCTCGCGATATATCCTCGAATCCAATTATACTTCTTTTCTCGGGATCTATTTTCGTATCAATAAAAATAACACGTACGTACATGTGTGTATTCGCGGTACTAGAGTTCGTTGACACCCTAGTATGTCGTACGTATTCGCGCGAGCCTGCTGACAATCTTTGGTCTCTCAGCGACAAACCGTTAATTTCCGAAACTGCGAATAGAGCGTAAAGATAATGCACAGAGATTAAAGATGCGTAGGGCACTCGAATACACGATGACTTGGCATACGGCTTCGCGACTGCGACGCGAGTATTGATTTGCCGCTGTTGCTTCGGCTCTGTTAGTTCTGCTGGTTCCGCTACCCCTAGTGGCTCTACCCTACCAGTTTTCCTGTTTTCTTCTTCCTGTTCCTTTCCTACTTTCTTTTCTTCCCTTTCGTCTCGATCGCTTATGACTCTCTTCTCCCAGCTTCCCCGCTATTTCTTTCCCTTCCGCGGTTCTTTCGATCGTTGATTCATCGATGTATTTTCCTTCGTTTTCTACCGTCATTCGCGTTTCAATTATACCGCATCCGTTTCTTCGATCGACACCTCGACGCACTCGATGATTCGCCACGATACGAATGTTCGAACGTAGAAGAAACGATGTCGATGAGAAAAAATAAGGGCAAAGACGTAATACGAAAACCAGCTAGAACGCACGCCTAGTTCGAAAATTGAACAATGTAGTAGGTGAACCGGAAAATAATGTCGCTTTTGCAACTTTATTAATGCTTCTTTGTCGTTCATCAGCTCATTGATGGCAACAGGCTATCGATAACGGGAGCGATTATATAATTAATAATTAAACATAGAAATTTGTAAAAAATTTCTTTGAATTTAACGTAAAAGAAAGGACGTTACTTTCCAGCGCACCTGATATACAAAGGTCAAAGGAATCGGAGGTGAGTACATATAAAGAAGAAACAGCGTAAAACTGCCGAAGTTGTACGTATCGCGAACTACCAAACTGCATTTGGCGAGTTTCCAAAAGGACACCATCGCAAGAATCGTCCTACTCCGAAACCATTACCAAGTCGGTGACAAATCATTTTCATCCCGTGCCGTCTAAGCTGAGCTTTCGTCGTTAACATTTTCGATATCGGCGATTCGATAAATATTTATTTCCCCGTGCGAAGATTACCTCTCGCGATTCATAGTTCGCCGTCTGATCCGTTACCGTACGATTTTCCTGTGCTCTTTGTCTCTCTCGTCTTTTCCGGGATCGTCGTAACCGCGGAAACGAATTTCTTCGAAATTTTCGATCGCGTGTCGTCGGTATTATTGCAATCTACATGGTACGATAGGACTTTCTTCTCGCCTTTTATTAACACGTATACGCCAAGTGTATGCAGAGACGTGTCTAGAAGACAGTTCCTTCCGCGAAATATACGTTGCATATGGAAGAGAAGTAGATGGCGACCGAGTGAAGAGAGAAACGAGAGGCGGAGGAAGGGGGCGGGAGGTAGGAAAGGAGAGAGACCACGGAGAAAGGAACAGTTTCATTACATTCTATCCCCGAGAAGGATATTCCTGTAAGAGGGGAGGGTAGAAGACGAAACGGGAATAACCATTGAATTCCTTGAGACGCGGGGGAAACCTAAGACGCAAGGAACCCTCCGAGAGGGTTCGACCGACACACCCTACCCGAGTTCTTTTCGAACAGGGCTGTCCAAACTCGTAGAAGAAGAAGAAAAAAAAAAGAAGAGCAACGTATCGCGGGCAGCCTAGCGTAAATCAGAAACAATCGACGCTCCGTCTTTATTTTTGTCACGGCTAATTCTTTCCTTTGCGTTTATTTGTTCCTCTCGCCTGTCTCGGGTTATATTCTTCGACCAAAAATAGCGATACCTAACAGAGGAATCCTTAAATGGCTCTCTCGCTCTTTGGAGCTCCGGGAGAAATTGTCTTGCGAACCGAGGCTATCGATCGTCCAGTTTCTCCCCTGCGACTGCCGCGCACAGCACAACACACCACGATGTCGGTACGGTACGATACCATACACCACACGACGTGCTACTGTGCTTTTCCAACAAAGAACAAGAAAAATCAACGACAGCTCTCCGCTTTAAAAGCATTTTTTGATTTTTCATCCTCTCGCGGAATCTTTATCTTCCCCAAAAGCGCTGCCGCTGTCGCGCGAGACATGTATTTTCATTGTTTAACGAGTAGCGATTTCTGTCCGATCCGGTTGCAACAAGTTTCAACAAGTATGCGTATATTCGTTAAAAATGATATACAAATCGCGATCACGCTGGAAAGATGTCATAAATAACGATAAATGTTGAGAATATATGTACGTGTATCCGTTTCTTAAGTATGTGTTTGTGCGCCTGGGTATGTAAGTATGTGTATGTGTTTGCGCGCCTTGACCTTGTAAATATGTATTCTTTTGTTTTAAGTCAGTCTGTCTCGACCCGTCTGTAGGCAACGTTTTGGAGAATAAATATACGCATATATTAAAATCGTAACAATCAAAATCGTATTATTCGATCAAATTTATTCAAAGCGCGACAAATTTATTACTTTGTTTCATTCTAGAAATGGACAGAACTTTCCGGTAGGCCTAACATACAAAACTTCACTTTTTGAGAATAAAGCCCGTCTACGAGGAAACTCGAGAATTTCTGACCCTTGGACACGTTTGGAATCAATAGCGAGCGCAACAATCATTTTCGTGGCGGATTACATCGCGTAATTGCGAACAAGTTTCGAAAGGACCGAAACATCATGCAACGAGGAGAGTTCGATTTGTATCTCATCGGTAATAAATACTGTTTGGAATGAATTTAATCCGAAAACGTTGAAAAAGTCCATGTATCGTAAGTTGTAAAAGTCACAAGTAGTAGGTACACCTACGCTCGGTCCGTTGCACAGCATCGCACATAACCTAATAGTTTCGTTTGATGTCGGTAAAACTCGGCTATCTTCGCAAGACTTTCCATCCACGAAAATAGACCAACCAATATCTAACGCTCGATCGTATCTTTTTTTTTCCAGGGCACAGCCGATCCGAACTTCGTCCTGAGAGAGCCGACTGTTTACGATTTTCGAGTCGATGGCAACGTGAAATCCACACGAATGATGTTTACATTTACGTATGGTACACACCCTACCCACCGCCTACTTGAACCGGATTACTAACTGTATATGTGTACAACTGTTTCCAGGAATTCGAATGAAAAGACCGCGTTCAATTACGGGAGACAGATCCGAGTAACGGCGATAATCGAAACGCGAATACCAACGATCACCGCTCGAACGCGCGTAAACATTTTCCTCGATTTGTTTCGATTCGACGTTATTATCTACCAAGTAATTGTTTACTTGAATCGTCTCGTTCAAACTAATAAAAGTCGACCTTTACGCAAACGAGTGTTCTCTTATTTTCGAAATCGTATTTTACTTTTAGAGAGCTTCGAAACTTGCTTCGTTAAATGGGTGAGTGCAGCTCGTTTACGTACACTCGCTCACACACACACACATACACATATTGCGCGCGCAAACATCTATCCATTCACGAACAAAGTTCAAGGTAAAGAAGAACAAACGACAATGTACTTATTCGTTTGTTCTTTAATTTAGTTCAATCATGGCATGAGGTATTAAAAACCGATTCGATTGACGTCCAGTCATAAACAGTTGTCGATTCCAGCGATAACAATCGATCGATTTACGTAATGTTTACATAATGTAAAAATTTCGATACAAATCATATCATATATAATCATATATAAATAGCAATTTCTGATGTATCGTTCTTAAACAACGGACACTTGGTTAAGCGGCAACCAGACTGGTTCGTGTGTTTTTTCGCTCGTGCTCGATTTTTATCTGCAATGCTGTACCGAGACAACCGACTCGCGAACTAAACAAGTATCGTTCGACAACAGTACCAATCGAATCAATTTCTTCGCACGGTTCGTCGTGAACGAATAAATGCGTGCACGTTTACGTCAACTCGTGTTTACGATAAACCTTAAAGAGCCAAGAAAGAAAGAAAGAAAGAAAGAAAGAAAGAAAGAAAGAAAGAAAGAAAGAAAGAAAGAAAGAAAGAAAGAAAGAAAGAAAGAAAGAAAGAATAAAGCTGACGGTAGATTCGCGACAACAAAGAATAGAATCTCAGGGGTCGGGTTGGAGGTTTACGGGAAGAAGAAGTGTCGAAAGGTATCGAAAGGAATCGAGTGTGTTGAACTTACCGTGAACCATAAGGGCGAAAACTGTTATCGCGATCAAGATTCTTAGCCACTCGTTGCGCATTTTTCTTTCCGCTATCCAAAGGTTCCGGGATGTCGTGAATCACGAACGAGACCCTTTTCGATTATCGAAAATTCGATGTTATCGCATTTTGTCCGAGTTGGTGGTGATGGAGTTGGAAACGAATCCGGAAAATAGCGAAACGGAACGAATAGAAAAACGCATAAAAGCACGCACTCAGCGATGCCGGTAAGATCGAACCGGTAAGAACGAGCACTCGCGAGAGGATTCTCCTTTCGAGTTTGGAGCACAGAGTAGCTTTCCAGGCGAGAGGCGTATCTTTCGGGGTGACACTCGCGAACGCCTCATTTCCATGCCATTACACGTTACCACAAACTGCACGTACGTATGTACAAAGAATGCGCGCTCACACCTACATCATACCGAATACATACCCACCCACGCGCAGACAGCACCTACGTGCCACTTTGTGTACGTAAAGGAGGTATGCAAGTATGCGTGCACGTTTCGCCAAGTATTCGCATATATTCTCGCGTAAAGTAACTCGGCGTCAATGCACTGACTCGCGGCCAATCACCACAAATCCCATTCTTATCAAACGCAACCGACGATCACTGCTTTCGTACGACGAACTTCTGACATCGCCGAGCCCCACGCGCGAACGCACGACTGCGGACGTATACACGAATGCGTACCCGCGTATACGTATCGAAATCAAACTACGTTTATGCACGCTAGCACAGAAACGCGGCTACGAGGAATACACACGCACGTACGCACATATCGATGGAAACAAGAAAGACAGACGGCCGCGGCGGGCGGAATGGCCACCAACGCCAACTCTTCTATAACAACACAACTCCTCTTTCTTCTACCACACTTTCATCCTCTTTTGGAGCGCGAGTACTGCGACTCTTTATTTTTTCATCGATCCAAACCGTGCGTCCTCATTGCCACAGATTCGAACGTACGACCCCACTGACTTCTACCGACGAATACGTTCTTTGTATTACACATCCATTCCTGTCGTCTTTTTCTAAACCGTCAAGTCGGTATTCCGGCCATCGGTTCGTTCAGTTTCTCCGAACGAGAGCGGTTCTTCCAAAATCGATCGCTTCGTGACCGACCGTTGAGTTACGCGTCGTTTCTCTGTTCTTCCAAAGAAAAGTATTCCTATTTCTTTCAGTAGTTGCCATTTTTTCACGAAAAGACACTTTGGTTATCGATAACGAACCGATGATTACCCGCGCGTGTGCAGTTCAAGGAAAAAAACAAAAAACAAAGTTTTTCGGCGAACAAATTTTCCCTAATCGACGAACCCGACCACCGCGACCATCGATCTGAGACCATCGAGTCACGATTCACGACTGAGGGCGCAGCAATTCTTTCTGAACACCACGCGGCCCTTCGGCTCTATTCGGGTATCCTCGTACGTTCTCGGATCGCTTCGGCTATCGGCCTCTGCCTCGGTCTAGTTCGCCGTGTGTCGTCTCGCGTCGGCTTGGAGATGGAATTATTATATCGCAACATGGACGCGCATAAGTAGTTGCATGCTGCGCTACATCTACTCTATTGTATACGACTTTCCTGTAATTGTATCTCCATCGCCACCAGCTTCTAAATTAAAGATGTATTCGGCGCGGATGCAGACGAGTTGTTCTTTAATTTATAAATTATCCAATTCTATACGTATCATCGATCTGTAGAAATAGATATTTCTCCCTTTCGATCAATCTAAATCGCATCGAATTAAAATACGTCGTAGCGGTAACGATTTATATTACAACGACAAAGGTACGAGAACGATTCGCTCCGTTAAATAGGTTTTAATTATAACAGACTATTACGTAGAAGATTGGAGGGGTAAAGAAAATTAAACGAGAATTATTCATCGCGAAAGGTGTCGATGTTGCATAGCAAATTTTAAAGAGAATGTATAAAGCAGGAACAGGAAAGTGCGTATAAAGAGAATAAAGGGAAAGACGTAAGCGTATGTGTATGTATACGCTACTGATACCGGAAATGGACCGACTGGTCAAATAATCATCAACTTCCTTTCGTAAATAACCGGAAACATGACAGAATTACGATGTATTGCGATGTATTCGTACGTATATTCGAGGTGTGATCATTTTTCTTTCGTTTAATTAGTTACGAAAATAAACTTTCCAACTTACGATTAATCGATAAGTTCATTATCGGAAATATAATATTTTACGCGGAATCTATTCTTATGAAAAATGTTGGAAGCAAGTGGCAGCTAATCGTTATACGAAACGGTACACGGTACGAAGGTAAAGAATCCGCGACCGATGTCGTAGTCTACAGATACCCTGCATACCGATGATACTCGTAATCTATTTTGGATATCGAACGATTACTTAGCGTGCAAGAAGTAATCGAAAAGATCCACAAGTATTTCACGGCGCGATCTGTTAAAAAATTCGCCGATGGTTTCGTGGATGGTCTCCGTGCTGGGCTGTTCGCGTAATACGTATCTGTGAAAAACACAAGTTTGCCTAAAACTCGGCGAGACAAAATAAAATAAAATAAAAAAACGCAACTTACCTAAGTAAAACTGACATCAAACCTCTGACTTCTGGATGTATCTTCAAATAAATTTCATTTTTATTTCTGATTACACTCTTCCTTTTGTTTAGTTTTCTTATCTGGTGGTTACTTAAAGCACCGATATCGTAATTTCGCATACCGTGAGCCGGATCCTTCGAATGGAAAGCCCGGTAAACTTTCGGAAGTTCATCCATCCGATCGCGATTAATCTTCGATTAAAAATGTTTAACACGATAGGTTAAACAATTTTTTCAATATTTCAGTTCCGAAAGCAGTTTCTTTTCGCATCGTACGTTAGAATAGTCGCTAAGCAACAGATGAAACGTAACGTATCGCGAGAAAAATAACAAATGTACAAGGACACGAATTTCGATAAACACAGACGCGGCCGCGACCGCGACCACGACCGCGATCACGATCACGACCACCACCGGTACGTGGTCCAATACGAACGTTGAACTAATTTCTTGCGCCCTACAAGCATATCTATGCAAATCAAAGCGATACATCATTATCGAGCGAGGCATTAAAGGGTACGGTATACACATGTTTCAATTATATGTAATTCCTGCGTGATTTATACGATACATCCATACTAGTATAATATTATAATATTATAAATGCGAAAAAAACTCTGTCTATCCGTTATTTTGTTCACGCCTAAACCGCTGAACAGATCTCGATTAAATTAGGCAAGGAGATAGGTTGCATCCCAAGGAAGGACATAGGCTATATTGTATTTCGATGAAAATAAGGTTTCGGTTCGAAATCTCGATATTTGTAAATAAAGAATCAGAAATATCGATCGATTGGAACATCGTGTACGATATCCTGTAGCTATTTCAGATATTCGAAATAGTTTGAGTAATTGGCGTCGTGGAATGCGACTCCTCGGGTAACATGGTAGGTCAGACTCGTATCCGCGCTGGAAATCTACCTATATCCCAAGTAACGAGTTTCAATGAGCGGTGCTCTTTATATCTAAGAGAAAATCCCTACTCCTGCGTAGCCTAGGAATAGTTTACCACTCTTTAAAGTGTTATTTAAAACCGTCTAATTCTAGAATCGTGCCCGCGTGTGCGTCGGGTTCTTCACATGTACCAGTTGGAATTTTGTAATCGTGATAGACACGATAAGGTTACGCAAATTGACCGCTCGATTCCACATTGTTCCTTGAAGTACTCCTACAATTACGTGACCCATATGAACGACGGTTACGGATAATATTGTACACCGCCAACGCGATACATGTCACTCGTGATTCTTGATCGCCGCTTACAGTAACACCTAGATTTTGTTACTCAATGTCGCAACGATACCAATTACTAGCTTACATTAGTATCAACTAACTCGCAACCCTGCACTTAGAAATAGTTCGAAGGGTATTGTGTTTCGTCTCCGACGGTTTTGTCACCGTAATTGGGACAGCAAAACCTGATATTTCGTCGTAGCGTGTATTCTTAGAGTATCGCGACGGATGTTCCATTTTTCGTCGAATGCGTTCATATGCTGATAAGAAAAATTACAACACCGACGATTTCGTAGAAACGCACGAGGACCGACTGTGAGTCGAAGGGGTGAGATGCGTAGACGAAAAGAGGAAGGTACGCGTTTCGTTCGTTAAATGACGTTAAATGAAGTTACGTGGAAATGATTTCAAGTACACGCGTCTCGAAGGAGGAGAAGAGCGTTTAACGAACGTATTCCCAGCGAGTTTAAAATCTGATCATGGTTCGGTGCGAACGAACGTCCACGTTCTCGATAAAGGCAAAGACACGATCAATTACATTCGCATATACCGCCACGATGATTTCGATGCAAACGTATCTCTGTGTGTGTCCGTGTGCGTACATTTGGTACAGTGGGGCGCAGTACGTATCCCCGAAGAAAAGTTGAGGGCGGGGTCGAGTCGAACCAACTGGTATAAAATACACGCTAACGGAAAGCGACGACACACAGTTGCCTGAGAAATATCGGAACGTCGCGTTAGTAACGTAACATCGAACAACACCATGGATTGCAAAGTAATGTGTTTGCGTCTGTCTTTCTTTCGGACATTTTTGATCGGTATACAGCAACGTCGTGTGCACTTTAATCTCGTTGATCGTTAAAACAAATACAATAAAATTTTTCAAAGAGAAACGCGACAACAACACGGAAAAGAGATCGTGACTTTGTTCGCATATAAAAATGGCTGATTCGCCGATTTACGTAACATTCGTTTCTTTAAATGTATGCAGATTATTGGTTACTTGGTCGCTTTCCTCTCTGTCGCTCGTGCTGGAATAATTGGACCGGGCGCAGGGTTAATCGCCACACCTGGCGGGGCGACAGTAGCAGCGATTCCCGCGCCAGCCACCGCCGCACTCGTCAGAACTGAAAATTACGATCCGAATCCTCAGTACAGTTTCAGTTACAGCGTTGCCGATGCTCTTACAGGTACACGTTATTATCCGTTGTCATTGCTCGATTAAACAATTCCTTATTGTCGATTTCGCATCTTGTTGTCAAATTTGTACGTTAAGCCTTGTCGCGGCGATGATACGTGGTCGATTAACGCGTTCGATAATCTTTCAAGGTGACAACAAAGCCCAAGAGGAAACTCGTAACGGCGACGTGGTTCAGGGTAGTTACAGTTTAATCGAGCCAGATGGTTCGCGTCGAGTGGTCTCGTACGCCGCCGACCCCATCAACGGTTTCAACGCTGTCGTTCAAAAGGATCCCAGCATCACGTTCAAGACCGCGACAGCCGTACGACCGGTTGTCACGTCGCCCTTAATCGCACGACCAACCGCCGCTGTAGCCGTCCGACCGCAGGTATCTTATCTCTACGTTCAATTTTTATTTCATTCGTATCGTATCGCCACGTGATTGGTATCGACTCTCGACAACCTTTATTTTTCAGGCCTCACTGCTCGGTGCACCTCTGTTGAGACAACCACTGATAGCAGCAGCACCTCCAACATTAGCCACCACGAACCTAGTCACCGCGAATACAGGACTAGTCGGTCTCGGCGTGGGACTTGGATTGAGGCAAGGTTCTCTGTATGGTACGCAGGCTCTGCTCGCTGGTGCTTACGGCGCCGGAGGCATCGTTAAAATACATTAGACGACTGAACGCGGTGCGATGTGGCTCGGCTCGGCTCGGCTCGGCTCGATTCGATTCGATTTTATTTTACTCGGCTCCGTTCCGTTTCTCTCCATTCTGCTCCGCTTTGATCCGCGCTTCTCGTGACTGATCCAGAAACTCTCCGTACACATTTGGATACAAATTGATCGAATTGGCGACAGTTTTATATCGATGTCGTGTTGCGTATCTATTCCTGTACTCTTCACTAATTTCGTCATGTCGTTTCGTCAACTATCGTTTCCATCGATTTAGATCTACGTAGACTAGACGTTACGCTTTCATCCCGAACTAGTTTCTTTTTTCAAGCGCGGTAACGACGGAATACCGATTACATCAATGTAAAATTAAGGCATAATCCCAGAAACGTTACACACACGAAATCGCAAACATTTGAACCGGTTATCGTTTATCGATTCTTCCGGTTATCTCGTTCCCTGTCTTTTCGACTCTATTCGCACGATCGATCGCCGATCATCCCGTTTAGCCACAGTTTTCGTCGTCTCTATTATTTAGCCGTGTATCTAACGAAACAGTGCAACGTTTAATCGCATTTTTCCATCTTGAGATCTGCTTAACGTGCAAACTTAACAATACCGCGGACAAATACACGTATACAAATAGCCAATATGTAGTATACCTGGATATTTTCCAATAGATGATAAATCTCATTGGCGAACGAAAAGATAAAACCGAACGCGACCCTCTATCAATCACCGCTTTAACCTCCAAAGATGGAAAGCGTACAAGATACACGAGCGACGAAACATAAGCGCGGATATGTACCGAAGGACGTTGTTTCTTTTGTTTGTTTGTTTATTTTTTTTGCAAACGAGTACGATTACTGGACGGAGAATAAACCTATTACTTAGCAAACATCCGTTAGAGTTTAATAGTTCCATCGACCATGAAATAAAACGAGTTAGCCTACTCTTAAGATAGTTTAACACGTCAGATGGAAAAGTTTCCCAACGATTGGTGTTACAGTAAACGGAAAAACGTATCGACTTTCTCGACCCGGACTGACGACGATATTATCGCCTCGACTTCGAAAAACCGTACACTGTATACTCGAAAACTATGGGTACTCGTTGTCGCATTCGACAGCGGAGCTTTGGAAACGCTGCGAAAACGGCTCAAATATTTTCGGTTCACGGTTCACAAGAATTTTCCCTCGAACGTTAAAGCGTAACGCTGCTGCAATATCGTCTGTATAAAATTTGTGCATATATGTTAAACTTACGTAAATTTCCGAGTTACGATTGAATCTGGTAACTGGTAAAAATAAACGTTAATGGTTTCGACAGGAAAACTTTAAAAGCTCGTACGGTGAATTTTCATAACAGTTGCGTTCCATACATTTCTTTATCCTTTGATTCCAATCCAGCATCATATACTGCGACGTCCACCGAATCGTATATGTACGCAGGTTAGGTTATGTCAAAGTCCATTTGTGTGGAAAGTAATCCACTTTCCAATCTATAAAAGAAATGATAAGCGAAACATTATGTGCAGCGTAAAAATGTAAACAATTATCCTATTGTTCTGGTTTTGCGACTCTGTATTGGCGTCGTTTTGCGTAAGGTGTCAAGGGATGGTAAGCATAAAAAAAAAATGATTAACCGAACAAATGTAAAATATTTGTTTCAACTTTATTAAAATATTATTTTTCGATCACTGAGTAGCGTGTCGTATATGAAAAATGCACACGACAATCGTAAAAATATTACGAATAAAACGCAAGCGTAACTAAATTTCGAGAGAAAATATCGACCAAATTTGACGAGGAAACGTCGATACCGAAACTGATCCAAGATTTATTCGATAATAACTGTCAGCATACTAATCTTTACGGTGTTTTCTTATCTAAATATTCTTCGATCGTGCAAGAAAAGCGAGATAAACATAGTTAAGTACATACATACATACATACATACATACTTACTTGCATACATACATACATACACACATACATACGTGTTACACGATCAAGATACGATTTGCTGCTTAACATTAAGCGTACAAAATTCCCATTCCAAATGTAATTAGTAATGATCCAATCCAGGTACAACGAAATTGTAACTATGTATGAATCAGCTATACACACATACATACGCGCATACGCGTATATGTGTACATGCGTGCTTGTACATGTTCATACGTACAATACGTTTGTAAATTATAAGGGCATCCAACGTTACCGACTTCCAATATTAGACTAATGTGTCAATAGCCTGACTTGGAAATTAAGGAACATTTCCCTGAAAAAGTTTACGGTGACAAAGTAATATTGTGCACCTCTTTGTCTATACTTATTCTATATCACATTTGTAATTCGTAAAGCATCGTCTTTTTCTTTTCTCCACTCTCTCTCTCTCTCTTTCTCTCTCTCATTTCGAGCTCCGAACTTGTCCCATTTCTGGGTCGATTACACTCGTGCCACTGTCCCCTCGACTCTCCCACTCTTCTCTCACTCTCATTCTCTCTCGCTTTCCAGCTTAAAATCATAAAACATGTATCACAATTTTTGGTAACGAAATAGCGATACACCAGAATTTCCTGACAAGATGGTCACGAGCACGTGAAAATGTTGCGGGCAAATTTCTCGCAGAGTAAATACTCGATGCCGTGAGAATCAAGCATTGAGCGTTTTCAATCGACCACGGTTATCTTTCTGTCGCTGACATCGTTGTCTATCGTTGGTGGGCCGGATACTATAATTTTCTCTTTCAAGTACTGATAGTTCTTTAATCTAGAAACTGCATAATCCTGTAAGAAATTGGTTGCGAGTCGTTTAGTATCGTATCGGTATTATAAGGTCTACGTTGAAATTCTAGATACTCGATTACTAACCCAATACCCAAATGGAATTTCCGACAGTTTGGCGTTGACGATGCTCCACAAGCCCCAAAATAAGTGACTAGCCAACGAAAATACCTTGATTTCCATCATGATGCGCTCCTCTTCCGACGATCCTTCTTTGCCGATCGTTTTCAAGTAACTTTTTATAAAGTTGATCTGCCGAAGAAAGAAAACTGTTAAATCTATGACAAAATTCGAATAAAAGATAATTAAACGATACGTGAAAATATAAAAATAGATTCGATTGTACATGTACGCGTATACATACATGCATGGATAGGTAGGTACATGAAATATGTATTTATGTACGTGTAGAGGTAAGGCACGTTACCCACGTAAATAATACGCATGTACGAACCCTATGCACGTATGCATGTATGTATATGTACAATTTTTTTTTTTTTTACGAAAAATTGGATAAACTAAAAGAGAAGCTTTTTTGAAAAAGAAAAAATATCGAAATAACGCGAGAATGGTACGTCGTTAGCATTATGTGATCGTATAATACATGTATATCTTACGGTCCGGTAAAACGAGATAATCGCGTAATCGGAGTAAATACACGTTCGTAGGGATATTCTAATACGGAAAACGAATATTTAAATACGACGAGTGAAGTGTCTTAATTGGAAATTATTGGAACGCGATTTTACCACCCATAAGACACTGTACATTTATCGAGCAATGCAGATTATGGATCGACTATCGAGAGTGCGTGTAGAAGTACTCTAGAGTCGTAGATGCGCAGGTACGGGACTGATGTTGCAAAGGTGGGTGGCACCGGTCGGTCTGGTTCCACAACGTACGGTGCGAAACAGGATCCATCATCGCACTGGCAGATCGATATGCCGCCCATTATTCCGATTAGCCGATCGCAGGCATCAGCCTTGTCTCACCGAATGGTGGTCCTGTGAAACTAATATATACACACGCAGCAGACGCCAACCAGTCCTCGATCAGCTCTCGACACAACTTTCAAATTCGCTCGACGACGTGAGTACTAGTATACCACGCGCGTACATATACACGTGTTTGCGCGTATCGCGGATGATTTTGCGAGCGTTGCGAAAGAGTGCCAGTAGGAGAGGAAAGGAAGAGACAGATGTATCGAGAGGAGTAAAAAATGAGTCAGCGGCTGATCGATTGAGTAAGTAAGTGGGTGGGTGAGTGAGTGAGTGAGTGAGTGAGTGAGTGAGTGAGTGAGTGAGTGAAAGAGTGAGAGCATGTTTGTCGGACACGAATAGGAGTAAAATTTAATCGTGAGTTACCCGCTGGTGGTACGAAATTTCACGAATCTATCTATCGAGAAATCATTTTTTATCCGACAACATTTTCCGGTAATAAGTAATGCTTTTATCGACACCGTTCCATTGAAAACAATCGTTACAGAGAGGCAACTATTGCGAGTATGCGTAATCGTGTGATTCACCGCGCAACGTAGATTGCAGTCGAAGCTGCTCTGTATTCGTTACGGTTGATCGTTTCGGTAAGAATTTAATCGCGGTTACAAACACGTGTTCTTCCTTTACGAATCGACTATAATTCGTGTTTACCCGTTTCAACAGCGGGCGCGAGTCAAGTCGAAAGGTATACGTGCAATGTACATATGCACATAGCACGCGCGCACATGTGCATACACGAACGCATACGCACACGAGCACGCGTATACTATACGGAAGATAGTAAAACCCAATGTCTTACCCGTGTTCAAATGTCTACGAATGTTTTGAGAGTCGATGTCGGAGTCCTCCGAAACATACCTTCTGCTCTTTGGTAGGTCCGGATCCTGTGCGCTCGTGAAAGAAGGGATATTCGGCCGCTGTATAATCGTACTGCCATTCCACGAAATGATTTGCTATATCGAATCCTCGGTAGTTGTAAGAACAATATTCAAAGTCGATAAGAACCAGTTCCGGTTTTCGCGTGTTTTGTCGCAACAGTATATTACCTTCCTGCATATCGTTGTGACAAAAGACTACCGGATGTTTCTGGCGTGTTACGAGAGATCTGAAAGCATAGAAAAGAGCGTTTACTCGTTAAAAATCCAAACTATCGCAAAGCAAAAAAAAAAAAGAGACTACGACTACTCTACTAATTCTTACTTGAACCAACTAATCTCGTGATCTAGATCAATCGTCCGTATCGTATTGACGTTCTTCAATTGTCGAACGTCTATATCTTCGACGTTTTCGAGTATGTCCGTAGTAGTGTCCAACCACTTGGCCATGGTGTCCCAAAGCCAAGTCGGTTCCTTGCTTATCGGGACTTGCATCGTATGAATCTGAGCCATTTTTTCGGCGATCATCGAGCTTAAAGTTGGATCTGCCAATTCCTTGGTAAGCAACGGTCTGGCAGGAATGTATTCCTCTATGCGACCACCGGGAAATATACCGTGCAACTTGGGCCCGAGACGTCTTTCCGACAACAACGTGAATATCACCGATTCGGTGATCAGTCCTTCCAAAGCCCGCTCTCCGTGTACTTGGCCGTATAATCGTAACAAAACCTGACGAGGTTCGCCACGAATCGGAACAGCTCCATCCGGTAATTGAACGTTGTACAACCAATTGCTCAACCCACCGCTGCAAAATCAAAAAAAAAAGGTTTACGCCTTTTCTTATACCTAAACCTATTCTCACGATTCCGTGAACTTGTTAGCATTCCGGACGCGGATACGTGATAAAATGAAAAACCTTGAATCGCAACGATCCGTACACGGACAAAATCCGAACAAGAACAACCAAATACGAACCGTCTACCACGGTTGATTACCGTTATTATTATTGTTATTATTATCATCGGTATACCAACCTGATACGTTTCAGCGTAATGTTCTCCGCGGTAACGTGTTTCCAGACACCGTGAAGGTAATCGCGACATATACGTGCTGCCATTTCCCGCATCTCTGGATTCTCTTCGGACATCTAGTGTGCAAAATTTACAATTACGGTTAACGATCGTCGATGATGGAACGCAATGAAAAACACTTTGCGGACCGCTGTTACAGTCGGTCGCATTTCTTGTACGCAACGCGGAAGATATTATTTTTTTATTTTGGCGACCGATCCGGCGTGCGTACAGCGTACACACACGCGTGCGACACACGAGCCGAGATGCATACGCATACGCATACGCTTCTGCGACCACATGCGCATATGCGAGTTGAACCCTTCGAGTTATTCGACGGTACGGTTTTTGAACGAATTAATACGATAAGCGTCGGGATTCACAACAACGTAAACGCTCGGTCGCGAGTATCGGATTGGATAAGATCGGATCGAATTGGATCGCATCGCAGCGTTTACTCCGTTGCCCGACGCTGCGACTGCTTCCGAGACTTGCGCGAAAATAACGATCCAACATTTCGTCCTGCGTACACGTACGTACGTACGCAACGGTACCACCTTTCTAAGCAATCAATTTTATCCGTAATTTAATCCGTAATCGAAAGGCTCTATGGATCGATCAACACTTGGATCGTTACAAACACGTATTCCTAAAGATTCTTTGGCCAAGTAAATCCTACAGCACGATCCACACTGGCTCGAAAACAACTTTCTGCGCGTACGATGCACGATATCGCAAATCTGGTGACGCATTCTCCATGGCAATTGGTCGAATCCAATTGTATCAGCAAAACTTGTTAACTACCGCTTTAAACTGTACAGAAATTATGCGCATAATTTGACAGGTTTCTACATGAGTCATTCGAAGCGATACATTCCTACCGTGCATATCCTTTTATTTACCAATTCAGCTTCTATTTGGTTCTCTCTTTGTGATCGCGAGACACGCGTTTCGCCACGGTCATTGTTAAACCGTTGGCCTCGTCGCGTCGTGACGAGGATCGTGAAAAGAGGTACACGCGTACGCGCACGCGCACGCGCACGCGCACGCGCAACAACCTCGAGAACAGGGCTATCATCTGAGCATCTTTAGATACTACGAGTTACTACAGCAATCGAGGAAAGATTACATCGGACCTATCCGACGTTCAAAATCCGGAATCCCTATAATATCCGAGCAGAGAAACAATTACAATTACCTACCAAGTCGAATTATACTATTCATTATACTCGTACGTTGAACATAGATAGGTAAATTTTCATTTTATTGTTTCTGTTCGTCTACTACCATAATTTCTACGTTTTACGTGAAATAAATGTCATAAAAAAAAAACCGAATGAGAAGTCACATTTTTACGAGAGTACGACCATGGAGAAAAAGTTACATACCTTATTTCCCAGACCCATCGTGAAATTTCCAAGTGGCAAAGACGCAGATCTTAAACTCTTGGCTTCTTAGCCTTGTACGCCTACAGACGTCTTTACTCGGTATGCTTTTGTATAACGAGAACGAGGTTAGAATCACCAACACGCGCGGTCGTCTGAATATCTTTAAATAGAGAAGGTCGCGTGTCTTAGAAGTACGAAATTATCGTGTCCGTAATCGTACAAATTCACTGGTAATTCGAGCAAAGTTTTTACGTGTTTAAAATAACTGCGTGATATCGTCGCTTATTGTCACAAATAGGATGTTTACGCAACAGTCGGTTTTTCTCGGTTTACTCGATTAATAATTTTCACTATCGAAGAACCGACTTGTTCGTCGAGTTCACCATCACTTCACTAATACGACGATACGTGATTTGCAAGTTTCGCGGAACTCCCTTTACAAATAAACAATTATTTTTACTAGCGTGCCCCGATTCACCTATACTTGTTGCGTGCCTGGATGCGAATACGCTAGACACACTTACAGAATGGAAGCCTAACGCGCACGTAACTCGTGTTTATGCACAAATTGATGGAAAATGCGAAGCAAGCAACCTACAAAACGATCCGCGACACGTAACGTGCGTTAACCAATAAGCGTTCGCTTACGGGTTTCCCCTACTTTTGCTTTTGTATTTCAACGATGATAGCGCCGCTACGGTACATCGCAAGTCGCAACGCAACCATTCTTTGCCACATTCCATTCCATACGAGCACCTGTTTATCGCATGCGCGCGCATGCTTGCACGCTATAAACGCTCTCTCATGCACGTATCGTATATGAATGAAAATCTAAAAATCTAATAAATTTCTTATTTCGCGTAAAATTTTCTAACTTTTTTTGCAATTGATTCGATTCGTTAATCGACAGATCGATCGTTCGACGATTAATCGAATCGCATACTTGTGCATGTATGTAAGGACGTATGCACCTTATGTATGTATACATGTGTACGTACAGCGATGACGCATCGATAGAAATTCTTTACATTTCTAGGAAACTAATCTCGTGGTCCAGACGCTTAATCGTTTTTCAGAATTACGTATATTTCCAAAAGCTCTACGAGTACAAAACACGAAAGTATATGTACGATATCAAGTACCAACTTAACGAGATCATCAACAACGAACTACAGTATCGAGTTATTAATAATTAATGGAGATATTAATAATAAATGGAGATATTAAAAAAACAATGCTATCCTTTAATTTGTTCCAGTCGTTCGAACTTTTCTTTTTTTGTCGAATTCGTTCTGTCTCCTGCCGAACGAACAAGAACAATTACAACGAACAAATTACGAGACGAAATTTATTCATCGAAAGAAATACTTTGCTTGGAAAATTTTAAGATCATGTAGATGGAGGAAATTAGCAGCGCGATGATATCGTGAACATGCTGTGATTGGTATTTCGCGTAGTGGATAACAGAGATTAGATAACTCCCACTTTCCTCTCATAAATACCGACTACACTATATAAAAATTACAAAGAACGATACCATCTAATGAATTTATTTTGCGTAAACCGGTTCGTCTGTTCTTGTTTTCAATGTTATTACGTCTTTTCCCAAATAAACAAGTATGCATGTATATACAATATATTTACATATACAAAACCTATCATCTATGTATATCTCCTATATACCGTGCATATCAACTTGATTAATGCAAAATATTGATACAGTTCTGTTTTCAACAATTTACATACCTAATGATTCGATAAACAGTAAAACCAATTATCGCGCATAAAAGGATATGTAGTACACACGTACTATACATATGTATAGGAGTGCAGCTACAGCTATTAAAAAGGACAGGATAGGATATTGCGACTTTCATTTTCAATTGAGTTGTCTGCTACATCACGTCAATATGCAGTTCTTTGATTACATAGCGATAATAAGTTTTTGTTTACTTGGGTAAGGTTAGGTGACGTTTACTTTAGGTATAGAAAGATAAGTAATAGGAGAAAACGTGTAATAAACCGATCTCAATTAACAGAAACTATTCCACTTTTGTAATGTGCAATTAATTAGAGGAAATAGTAAATAGACGTTAACATGGCTTGTGGGAACTGAACGCACACTGTCGAATCACGCGATAACATGACACACGTATTGACATTGATACGATGGTACTTGACGTTTACAACGAGCCATATATCAACTCACAATTAATCGTAAGCTTGCCGATACGACCATACGCTCATTTTCCTTTACATATTCAACTGAAATTGTGTGTGCATCTAACCTCGCTAATATTTCGTTTAATCGAGAAATAATGTGTAAGATTCGCAATTTTATATAGATCTAATCTATTTAATTTAATATTATTCAGGTCGTTCATGGATTCGAGCTGTGAAAAGTTAATAACTGTTACGGAATGGGGATCTATCGACGGAGTAACGATAAAAAAGTACACGTTAAAGAACGATGCAGGTCAAGAAGTGGATGTCGTAACATACGGTGCAACAATAACGTCCATCCGAACACCTGACAAACAGGGTAGAATAACAGATATCGTTCTAGGCTTCGATAATGTTGAAGGTAAAAGTATCGTCGTTTCAAGGACCCGACAAATCTGGATCGTTCAAAGTAACCCATTCATTAAATACATAATATTTTCACAGAGTATTCGTCTTCGACTAATCCGTACTTCGGTGCAACGGTCGGACGAGTCGCAAATCGTATTGGCAAAGCAGCGTTTACTTTGAACGGAAAAAAATATAGTTTAGCGAAAAACGCAGGAGAGAACACTCTGCACGGTGGCTTCAATGGTTGGAGCTCGAAAATATGGAACTCCACGATTGAAAACAATTCCCTTGTATTGTCGTTAATAAGCGAAGACGGCGACGAAGGTTTTCCCGGTGTCGCTGCGGCTTCGGTCAGTTTTAAGTTAACTGCCGACGGAGAATTGCGTATCGACATGAAAGTCGTCGTTACCAAACCTACTCCGATCAACTTGACTAATCACAGTTATTTTAATCTAGCTGGTCATGTGCGTAAATTAATCTTTACCATAATTTTTACGCTAATTATTTTCATTGCTCAATTTTAACAATACGCGAAATATGTGTATGATACAGGAAAGCAACGCAACCGAACTGTACAAACATAAAATTACGTTGAATGCGGATCGTTGGACGGTTACCGATACGGAGAGCATTCCTACCGGTGAAATTCGCTCGGTCGAGAATACCGTAATGGATTTGAGAAATTTGACTACACTAGGAGATGTCATAGATAAAGTACCAGGCGGTGGTTACGATTATAATTTCTGTCTACCGACGGAGACTGCGAATGAGAAACAATTTGTTGCTAGAGTCGTGCACCCCACCTCTGGAAGGTATTTGGAGGTTTATTCCAATCAACCTGGAGTACAATTTTATACGGCAAATTTTCTACCTGAAAGAGACGGTATCGGTATTCAAGGAAAAAATGGAACAAAGTATTTTAAGCATGGAGCATTGTGTTTAGAAACACAAAATTATCCAGATGCGGTCAATCATGTAAGTATCAAAATATCGTATCGTACGTAAACTACGTTGAATATGGTTACATTATTTTAACGACGATTGATTTTTTATCTTAAATTTTGCAGGAGAATTTTCCTAATAGTATAGTTGAACCTGGGCAAACGTATCACCATATTGTTATTTACAAACTTGGTATACTACACTGAATGAAGCATGTGTATTCTTGGAAATTATCTTTCCATCAGCATATAGGCAAAATGTATAATAATTGATGTAATCTATTTTAACCTACAGTCTATTATAAAATTACATTTTTGATTCTACGTTGTAGCATTTTGTTTGTAATTTACCCTAGTCTTTAACCAAAACACAGGTGCATTTACACGGATAATGACGGAGGAAGATTCACTTCCAGTGGATGGTGTCCTTTCTTGACTGATGTAGAATCTATGTCCTCCAATAGTCTTTCTTCGCGTTGTTGTTTTATCGGTGCAGTCATGGGTGTGTAACGATTGGATAGCACTCCTTCTATACGATACCCCAAATAGCCAATGACACAAACAATAGGAAGTTGTATGTAATTGCCAAATCTACCTAAAACTCTACCCAACAGTGGCCACATCGTCTGAAATCAAAGTACGATGAATGCGTATTCGCTCCAGTTTCTTTCCTTTTTAGAATTTGTCTCATTGGCATCGAGGACAATAATAAAATATCTATATAGGATTTCGTAAATAAATTTAACCTTATTAAATGGCTTTTCAGCCTTTCGTACCCTATGTTTTTACATTTTATTTGGTATTCTACAGAAATTATCACAAATGAAATCCAACATGATCACACGAAAGTTAGGTTAGCGTCGCTTTACATACCGTAACGTATTCTTGATGGACTCGTGCTTTTGAATTTCTAACAAAGCTTAGACAACATGTACCGTACTTACATAATCTGTTTCATGTGGTTTCACAAAATATCTCTATATCGACGATAGCAGAGGGATTGATTAAAGATTTGCGAGCATTGCGGGAATTCTAACTGTAACTGAAATTTCAACCCATGAAAAGTCAAAATTGACGATACAGTTCCTATGAGAGCATTTTCGCGTTAATAATTGTTTTTATTCCGATGAATAATATACGATTAATAATGCTAAGCGATAGTAGTAATTATAAGTAATGCTTATACTGACGGCATGAGATGACCAGCGTGACAAAATCACAAAATGAATATAAAAGGCTGCGAACGCGAACGAACGCAATGGAGTTACAGTTAATTCCTTGGTTCCTGTCGCAGCCGGTCGTAGCTAGTCAACTAGTCACTTGACTGCATACTATATACTAATAATTTGTCTCTTGGCTATCTCACTGTCCTCCATTGTATTCCGGTCTAAAAGTACGAAATGATACGAAATTACCGATACCTACCATAAAAATAGGATTATACGGACGGAGTCTAAATTTAATCAAATAGACTAGGGCAAGTGACGCCTATTATCCAGAATTGCGAGTAAATTTGATTGGTTGCATTTTCATGTGGCGCTGACCAATACAAAAAGTACTTGGTACAGTTCCTTTTGCACACTTGGACGTAACCAAACGAGGTACCTACACCTAAAGAGACCGTTATAAACTATAACATGACTACACGACACTGAGACAGGCTGGTTGAAGCTAGTGCTATCGCTATACCACGATATCAGTATTTATACAAAGACGCGGACATAACGTGTGTCGTACTCACTCGTGCTTACTCGCGTCTGGTTTATCGCACGAACAATGACACCTAACGACAAACAATGGTGGGTTTGTATTGCCGAAAATGTATAATTCTATACTGCGTCCACCGAGAATAGATCGTTCTTTCGATGAATGCAATTAGCATAAAGGCACTAGATACTTTATTTAGTGACTTTAGTATACCGAGGATACGAGCAGCGAGCAGCGAGAGCACCGTCAGTTGCGTAGTCAGTATCAGTGAAACAAACAGCGATTGTCAGGCGAGAGTCAATCGTTGTGGGCGTGCACGAATGTGTGCGCACGAGTTGCCGCGGTAAACTCGTATTATTCGAATTTAGTAAAAACTGTAATGCGACGAATGATATAACAGTCGGCATGTTTATGTTAATAATCTCTTGTTCCATGCTTTCGAAAACAAAACACTTTTTCTTTATTTTCATGAAGGTGTGAACTTTCAAAGTGAGTCGTATAAGTATGCTACGATGCGTTTCGATTACAAATCTAAATAAGAGATACGTCCAATGAGCTGTATTATGCGTGTTTGTTTACATTCAAACGTACATATGATCTTCGATTACAGATCCATTATCGATTTACACAATGTTCATTGTTTTCACTTTTTCATAATAGCTTTATAATTTATGTATGTTTGCACATAAAGTTTTGCGTAATCTCAAACGAGCGTTCGAGGATCGTGTAGGAATATACGGGAAAGCGTATATACGTACAGAAATTCATACCAATCTTATGGACTCATTCATACCAATCCGTACAGTTGCTCATATATTTACGGTAATTTGGTATTTTTCGTTCGGATAGTTTGCACATATTTTATGTCGCAAAATAAAGTTTCCGACTCCGACTTAAAGCTATTTCATCGCATCGTTAATGTTATTTTCGACCATTGCACAAAATAAAACCTTAACTACTTTGTACAAGTACAATATGTATAACTCTATGCGGAAATTTGGTTTCGATAATAGAATACTAAAGGATTCTATTTGACTAGTTTTATGCATCACTAGGTTTTCTTTCGACTGCGGATTCGTAACTGTTTGGAAAAATCACGTTACCGGTAAGTGCAAGACAGATACGCGTTAATTATACAATATATTACCTAACTAGAACTTTTTCAAGTACTTATTCATTCGCACCTTGTTTCGTCGCATAGAACTCGATGACAATAAACGTCTTAAATCGATTGGAGAGTTGCACGCGTAAATAAAACGTATTTTCTCATTTTAACTGGATTCATCTTTTCTTTTTTCTCTCGTCGCTTTAATACAAGCGATTCCCTATCACGCGATACGTGATTTACCGTTAATAATGCAACTGTTGCTTTTATCGTTACGACTTTCGTCGTTGCCATTGCTGATATTGTTGCTGAACAATATTTCTCAACTATGACGGTGGTTTTTCAAAGAGATCTATTTAGTCGAGCACTCCGATTAAAGATAATTCTCGCCTATGACTCGTGTTCAAAACTCTAAATGGAATACAATATCTATTGTCGACAATTTGAATTTGTATACGAAATTGCTCTACTTCGATCGAGCGAGTAACCGACGAAGATAACATCATAATCGATTGACAAAAAATGAAAGAAGACGAGGAAGAAGAAACAAACGAAAACATACTAAAAACTTTCTTGCTATAAACAAAATCTCCCTGACAATTATTCTACAACCGAGCCGCCTCAATTGTGTATCGTAGCTGCAATTGTTAACGTACACGATTTACGCATCAATATTTGTCGGATCAACAAACGCATATCGTTTATAGATTAGAAAGTGTAATCTTTCAAGTACCATCAATTTATGTGACCATCGCTTTACGATAGCTTTGTAACGAAAATAAATAATAAGCGGACGAATGAACTGGATCGGAAATATTTCTAAAATACAATATGCAGAAAAATGATGAAAATGTATCGTAATTATAAAGTCGTAGTAACTTTTCCTAAATCTGTAATATCTTTGAACAATCGAAATTGCTCTATTCAAGAAAACAAAGGTTCCCCACGTATCAAGGTTTTTGATAAGTTTGAAAGTTTCAACAAGTTTTATATGGTTTACACTTGATCGCCGATAAACTGATACTTTCTTTCACCTACGTAGAAAGAAGTAGTAAGTATCGAACGAGCAGATTACGAAGCTGCGATGATCGTAATCTAAACAAACACTTGGTTTCCTTTCCATAAGTGGCGTACCTCACGATTCTCTGCTAGCTATTGTTGTATCTGGTATGGGTCGAAATCTACGGCATCTGTAATCGTAACGATAACGATTCGATTGGTGCACTCGTTGGCACGTTAGAATAAATTGATCTCGATTGGAATATAAAAAAGGTTCTCTCCTCTCTTTCTAGGTGTCCGTAAGTGTTCGTAGGATGTCTGAATGTGTGTAGTATGTATAACATAATATTATAAAAAGGCTATTTACCTAGCATTATTTTCTGCAACATGAGGCGGCAAGGAGGTGGGAGGTGGCGGAGGTTGAGCATTCGGCGGGCTACTGCTATCGGAATCGTTATCGCTGCTCTCTTCGGTTCGTTTAGCGGCTTCTCCCAATAGATGCGAAGGCACGCCTCTAGGAGAACATCTGGACAGTACTTCGGAATTCGGCCTGATTCTGTGTTGCGGTCTTTGGAACCGTAAATTTAGTTGACTAGCATCCGTTACGTATTTCTCGCTTTGTCTTCGGCGACGTAATGCAGGAGTGCATCCAGTTAAATTCTCATCTTCCGTCAAGTTAGCCGACATTAGAGGTGAAAAGGTCGGTCGTGCGTCAGGCAAAGTTGCGCAGCGTCGTAGTTCCCGGGCCTCCCAATGCACTGTCAAGGGTTTGCCTTTGATAGCTAAAATTTGGCAATGTTAGTATCGCTACGAAGCTATACTTTGTATTAATCGCGAGAAATCAGCTTCCAAAACAAATACTATTAACGAAGCGCAGATCTTCCTTTTCGTTTCTTCCGCCCTTCTTTGTTTTTTTTCTCATCGGATAGAACCGTACAATTATACGCATATCTTTTATTAAATAATGATTGTGTGCGAATCGAAAAGAAAAATAAAGTTAATCGAATGACCTGGAATTCTTCTATAGTATTGTATTAAGTTGATATTTATAGCGAAAAATTTGTATTCGAAAATTTGGTGTGTGTGTGTGTGTGTGTG
Source organism: Hylaeus volcanicus (assembly GCF_026283585.1). Lineage (NCBI taxonomy): Eukaryota > Metazoa > Arthropoda > Insecta > Hymenoptera > Colletidae > Hylaeus > Hylaeus volcanicus. The sequence goes on along the minus strand of NC_071977.1, from coordinate 1,476,888 downwards.
TTGCACATACTCTTCTAATTCACTTGAATTTCATCGATTCGAAAAAAAAAAATTGAATTTATGAAACTCGTTAAACAGAAATGTACAATGTTAAACGTCACACGAGGATTCCAGAGAGAATCGTAATGTTATTGTTTAAGCTAAAAAAAATCTTACTAACTAGCATCTTTTTCCCTGGTTATAGCCGCGGGTGTGGACGATTTTTCTATTTCGTTTCCCAAGCATGTCCTGGTATTCTGAGTATTCGTTTCTGGAGTGGACTCTGATAGCGAACATCTAGGACTTTTAACCGGAATCGGTATTTTACTGACAGTGTTATAGGTCCTACACGGAGTTTCCTTTTCTTTATTGTCCTTAAATTCACGAAGCTGTACTATATTCGGTATAGTGGTCGAGGCAGTGATAGTACTGTTCTCCTTATGCACGGCAGCATCGACGGCTACCCGATTTTCAATGGCATCATCGTATATCGATGGTTCCTCCGGTCCTGGATTAGGACTAGCTAGACTATCCGCTGTACCGTTTGTCATTTTTCCTGTCGAATCAGATCAGTATTGTTCGTTATCGTACAGTTTTCGAATGAAAAGTCGAAATACGAAATCATGTCCTTGATTAGCGGAAACCTTTCGTTTCGAACGAATAGACGACGATTACAAGACGAAGACAAGCGAAAATACGAAGAGAGGAATCCGCGAGTACGCCAATATTTTAAATACTCTGTACGCTTACTTTGTAACGGTTCTCTATCAGCGGTGGTTTGAACAACGGTAGCGCCACCTGTCGCATCGACTACCCTTATCTCCAACCTTCCTGCTACTGCTTCTTCTTCTTCTTCCCCCCCGGGCGTACTAGGCATCGTGTTAGGCGGTGAGAAAGCAACCGCTGGTACGCTTGCTCGCCGTGGCGGAGGACTTTGTCTCGGTTCATCGTAACGCGTAGCGATATTTCTCATGACATCGACTTCGTACAACAAATCGTCGAACGCCGCTTGTTGAACCTATTAATAAAAATGCAAACTATTACGGCGTAAAACTTCTTGAAACCAAGTCAATTCGATACGTTCGTCGTCGTTTGGTATATATATCTCACGGCTGAAATATGAACATTACGAATGAAATCTACGAACCAACGGTGCTTCGAGATAACCACGAACATGCGGCGCCAACGCTGGAACGCTCCATGCGCGTGGCAGTGCTCCCTGAAGTTCTGGATATTTCTCGATACCGGCAATGTTTAAACATCTGTGAAGAGCCGTAGGTTTTGGAGAATCTTCGCTTATTCGAGATAGGGCGGTCGGTATTAGTGAATGCTGATGAGACACAACCGACGCGGCAGACTGAACCACCACTGTTTTCGCGTCGATAGAAGCAGGCACTGAAGATGCGGTAGTCACAGCATCACTGACAACTGTCGACTGTATATAGAAATTTTGTACAAAACAAACATTCTGTATTCTATTTAAGGGTTCGCCGATCAACGCAAATGGAAAGATATATGAAAATTGACGAAAAACTTAATCACCGTACACACGTTACACAATTTTTCGGATTCGTTCGCGTCTCTCCTCGTATTATTCTTATACAGCATAAAGCGTATATTGCATTTCGAATCGCTATGCGGTTTACGTAAACCGAAAGAACCACGTTACCTAAAAACATATGCGCTTCGACAACTATTTCAGACTTTTTCAGATCACGTTTCGTTACTTTAGGAGGCAATCTAGAATTAATTTCTACTCGAAACTCAAAAAGTAAACATTTCACAGAGTAAAGAGCCAAACAATGGGGAAAAATACCAATACAGAATATAGAAAAATATATAAAGTTTGCGGCGACGATAGATAAGGAGGTCGATTTGGTTCTGTGGCAGGTAACAGGCGCATCAAACGAGGACATCGATACTGGCCAGATGTGGCTAGAATATCAAACATATTTATGAGTTTCCTGCATTTCAGACGATTCGTGCAAATTTTTTAATTTATTACATACACAGACACATGCGCGCGCGCATGTACATATACGAAAAGGTTAATATTATATAAAATCGAATCGAATACGTCGAAACATGCAAATTTCTCACGGAAAAAAAAACATTAAAAACTTATTTACCATTTTTTAAACAGTAAATTTTTACTGTTTACGCATGAAAAATTTCCATGTTTCGGTTTCTCCCATAATTTTCAGACACACTGTACATTACGGTGGTCCCTATTCCTTCATCTCGGTATCTTATTACACGAACCCGTCGACATTTTCCAACCCCTTTTCCCAATTGTTCCAATGCATCTAGTGGCAATCGTTATATAATTTTACAGGACTTTTGTATTTTTTTGATGCATTCGAACAGTTTGGCAGGAGAAGAGAGAAGGAGAGAGAAATTCACGAAAGAAATTTGGATCGCGTAGTTTTGGACTGTTATTACTATAGATGATTGAAATTTGTTTTCCGAACGTTCTGGTCCAGCTATTTCTCCTCGAAACGATACTCATCGATACCATTTGTTCCGGATGAAGACGATGGTAATACGCTATTATTTAAGATATCACATATTTACCTGTGGAACTATAGCTGGCAAGTTGGCACCTTTGTGCTCGGGGCTCTGTAAATTTTCTCCTTTCCATTCGTTGTCGGTCTCTTCGGAGTCATCGAACTGCGATTTCCACTGAGAGGCCAATGTCAAGCCACCACCGCCTTTGGTTACTTGTTGCAACGCCGATACGTTGTCGTCATCTATCTGCGCAAATTGGGTGATGGAGCAGTCTTTTATCGCAGCACGGCTAGCTCTTGCTTGCTGCCGGCCGTCTGTCCTTCTTCGTGGTTCTCTTTTCAGTGGTTCTCTTTGTTCCGTGACCTGTTATGAGATAAAAACCATTTTTCCAACGAAATTATTCTAAACTGATTCGATCGAAGAAATCCAGTTTTCGCACGTACAGGGCTTTGATTGCCAACGTATTTTTGATTGGTAACGTCGTAGGAACAATACGAAGCGTCGACTTCGGTCTGCACTCGAGGACTAGGTGGTTCACCAGGTGTCGTGTCCGGAGCAGGCGTTACCCGTAATCGAGCGAATGTTGCGCCGCTGGCTGATTTTCTTAACGGCGCTGCAGCATTCGCGCCAATTTTATTGCGGGGAACTTCGGAAGCGGAACGAGCAGACGCCATCAATGCGTCTCCTTCGTTGTCGACCGGCTTTTCCGATGTCACCACACCCGTTTGTGGTTCTGCAGCCATCGAAACGGCACGCCGCTTTTTCGGTGAACCTATAAATCAAAATAGAGAATAGAAACAACAGGTAAAAGACGGAAGGCCAAAGATTTAAATACGGTGGTAGTAGTAGTAGTATGGTAACCTTGAGCCGTCGGCGGAAGAACAGTTTGCTGTCCTGTTTGCTGATGAGTATTGTCCATCGTAGGTATCGTAGCGTTACAGTTCTTATCTCGACCGTGATTGCTGATAGCTGACGTAAACGGCACCGCGGATCCTTCCACCCCGCGTTGTTTATTTCTCCTGCACATACTTTCGTAATCCATTTGTGCCTGAAAAATAAACAAAGTAACAGTCCAAAATAACCGGTTGTTCTAGATACGTTATAATACGTCCAGTATACTCCAACAAGTAATGTCTACGCAATCTCGGTCCTGTGCACTGTTAGCGTTATCTTGTCTTACATCTAACTCCTTTCTGTTGTCGGGTTCGACGTTTTCTTGATTGTTTGTGTCAACGTTTGGTGTAGTCGGTGGTTGATTGATTGTGGTCGCTGTGGTCAAGACCGGAGGTACGGTAACCGTAGGCAAAGATCTCGTAGTTGGTAAACTTTCGTTGGCCATCAATGGTCTTTCCCAATCGTAAGGGTCGTTCGTTTTCACGCCTCTACGTTTCATGCACCGTTCGAATAAGCCAGCTAGCATCGCATAGTCCGGTTTATCCGCGTATTCCAAACTCTGAGAAAGAACAATCAAAAGAGAATCGACTAGCTGCTCGTATCGATCGATTAAAGAGATTTTCTTCGTACCTGAATGTGTTCCAAAAAAACTCGAAGATCCGATGGAAGATGTTTCAAGAGTAAGCGATGATCGTACTTCTCTTTCATGAGACCCACCTGCGTCAAGGAGAATTACCAAGACGTATTATATTGTTTCAACGACATTTGTATTCGATCGCTATACGTTGGATTTACCTGCTCCTTATCCTTTATTTTCCGCCACGGAAGTTGTCCGTTGACAAATTCTACTAGCATATAAAATAGCGACCACAAATCATCGTGCCTGCCCATTTCTTTGTTTTTGTGCGCATTCACGGACGCATACCGGACGGTACCCCTGAATCCTGCTGCACTGCGAGGTGGCCGAACTTCACCGGTGCCTGTCGTAAATTGACGAGCTAGACCAAAGTCTAACATGTATACTAGCCTCGAATTCTGCGGAAGTCGTCCGATTGAAAAATTTGACTGGAAATATAATATCGTCTCTGAAACGAGCCGTTAACAGTTACGCGATTAATTGCGAATGCTATCTTTATACAGTGTCAATGTCCGCTATTAAACGGTGGACGCGTCTTGTATCGTGGTAAGAATTGTAATAACAAATCGTACCTTGATGAAGACATAATCTTTAAAATGAAACAAATACCGTAAGTAACGCTAATCGTGTAATCTAACGTTTTTTGGTAGATGAGTTGATGCAAAGGAAAATAAACTTACCGGCTTGATGTCTCTGTGAAGAAAGCCTACTTGATGTATGCTTTCTATCGCCCTGAGAATTTGAACCCCTAAACGAAGAGTAGTGGAGAGGGAAAAAGCACCTCGTGGTTGAGCACGACGTAACTCTGCAAGATTTTTGCCTTGTAACTGCATCACAACATAATTAAATCGATCGTTGCGACCGCAACCGATGAAACGGCACACGTGTTCTCTTCCTACGATAAATGGATCGATTTAGATCGATTCGTAGTTAGATTATACCAATATAAAGCAAGCAACACGTTTTTACCATGTTTCCTTGTTTAACGATACAAAATTTCAACAAACCCTGAAGTTTTTTTAATACTGCGACTTCCATCTTAAGAACCTGCTTTGGCTGACGCGCGGATTCAACTTTCAACGCGACTTGTTCCCTCGTCATTAAATCTAGGCCTTCATAAATCTCACCGAATCCACCGCCTCCTATTTTTCTAACCTGTGAAATAAAGAGGATAAAACGAATAAAAAGACACGTGATTTTATAAAAAATTTACGTGAAGAGAGGCATATAAGAAAAAAAAAAAAGAAATATTAAATGATAAAACTAACTTACAACTTTCCAGCGTTCTTTGACCACATGGCCAGGCTGTAACAAATCCTCACTCGTCATAGTTATATTATTGTTCTGGTCCGTACTTTCGTCGCCTACATTCCTCGACAGCAAATTGGTAGAATGGTCGAGATTCCTGAAAAGCGCGAGCGATCACTTATACGGAGCTCGTGGAAAATTGGGCGAATTATATGCATTCTGTATATGTTTAGGCCACTATCGTGTTCTCGTTAGTGATAGACGGAAAAGAAAGACACGGTAAAGTAAGGATACAGACAGGATAGATACGAAGGCAGAAGGACGATGAAATAAAATTGACGCAACGATGGCGTAAACAAAGTTAGAAAAGGGTCCGGTGGAACGAGCTTTTCTAGCTGTCAACGTGAGACGAACGACACGCCCCGAACCCGAAGCTGAGACAGAGATAGGTTAGGTTTTTAACCTAAAGCGGTATTACGGTAGGAAATTGGTCGATACTGGGCGCCCTGTGTTAGGCAGCCATGATTGCGTGTGAGCCGTGAGTGGAGGGTGCAGTTGGTACGAAGGGGACGACTGCCTGCAGCCTGCTCTATCTATCGCTAAACGATGTTCGACCCGCCACCAAGTGTCACATTTGCTTTTCTTTTCCCTCACGGGTTTATTATTAATATTCGCACCCTGGATACTTTCGAGTCGCTAAACTGCGCTAACTCGCGTTAATCGTCGCGAGCACAACCGAACCAGGCTGAGCCTGTGAGCCAAGTAATCGAACCAACAGAGAAAGCACAGAGCTAAAGGAAAAAAAGAGCTTTGCTCTGTTGGTTTCGTTTCGATGCTCATTGTAGAATGTAGATCGTAGTTCTTGTAGTAACAACTACTCGCCATATAGTGCCGCAGTTTTTCCTAAATCCTCGCGCGCACTCCAAAAATCGATCCACATAAGTAATATATTTTTTTTTACTAACAATGTCGTTTGCTAATCGTTGATGGCGTTTCTTCACAATCCGATCCTCTCTTCTCTCCAAGTCGGACAGCGCGTAAGTTTCGTCACGATCGCGCACTTTTCGTTCGCATCTCTCCTTTTCCCCTTTTCTTCAGGTACTTTGTATTCGTATTCGTATTCGTATTCGTATCACTATTCCTTCCCCTTCCAGCTAGTTTAACTCTATCTTCTCCTCACCATTCCATCATTCTTTCTCGCTTTTTCTTTGCTCACCCTCCCCCACTCTTACCCAACACTACCCCACCCCACCCCACCCCACCCCACCCCGCTGTTTTCGACTATTTCGTTTTTGTTCCGTTGCGCGTTAACTTGGATCATTCGGAATTTTACTTTATACGTCTTTTTATTCCCACTGCTCGTTTTACCTCCGTATTCACTTTCTTCGCGACGAATAAGACGTATCGAAAAACATCCGTGGGAGCTGTACTACTTCACGTCAAACACCGATGGAACGGCCATTTTTCGATTTCGTACCATGACACTCGTAATGCCTGTAATCGCCGCAAGATAGCGACCTGAATGCTCGATCGATGCTCACCTTCCTCTCTTTTCGTACTATGATCTCGAATACTTCACGGTCTAATCAGTTAAATTCTAAACTGCTCTAAACTCTAAACGTCAGTTCAGTCGATAGGTTGACAGGCATCGATAGGCAGCCGACTATTACCTCTGTTTAGTTTTTCAGATTTAATCACGTTTCTTGGCCATTTTTCACGTCGAACGAAGTAGTGCTTTCCTAAATAAGATCTGTTTCCGTATCGTATATCCAACATATAGTCTACGTCGCACACATTCACATTTATTCAAGTTTAACATCGCTACAATTCGGCTCACGTTTTGTATAGTGTTTTTCATTTTGATTTTACCGCATATGTACGTACACCCGCGTGTATTCATGTACAATTATAGATACACCTAACCAACATGATAATACACTCAGTCGGTACGTCTTTAATGATTCTAATAGATTGTCTCTCTCGTAACGTGAAATATTCCCTACTCCTTGACGACAATGTCCTCCTTGGAAAGATTTCTGCCAAGAATTATTTCGTTCGTCGGAAAAGCATTAGCCGATAGAAAGTAATCTTTTCCTCGAGTATTATTCCATAAAAAATAAAGCTCGTTCAAGTGCGAGGTCCGTGACTGCAGCCCCGCTCCTACTTCAAAACAATCTACAACTATACGCATGTATATTTATATTCAAAACTATCTGCTCGATGCGTATCTTATAGATTCGTATCGATACATGCCTGAGTACGTATATGTACACGATCAGGGTCGATGACTCGAACATTTCTCATTCATAAATACGAAATAATAAACATTCGTTAAAATTCACGAAACGAAACGTACGTTTCAAAGTAAGCATTGTTGTTCGCTATGATTTTGGCCGTGACACCGTTAAATCTGAGAGATTAAAAAAAAAATGGTTTCCTGTTGACGTTGAACGTGCGACGGTATTTTCATTTTAAATCGAACGCATCGAGTATTGATCCGAACAATGACTCGTCGTGCTTTTCGATGACATATTCGATAAGACTGACTCGCGTATAGCACAAGTAACGGCTAATGAAATTTCGAAATGCTTAAATTACTAACTCAATTCGCCAGAGGGCATAATTTAAGTTTAAACGTCTATTTTTAAACGACCCCACTCTGTATGTGTATATGATACGCAAAGTAACATCTTTCACCGCGCCAAGGTACATACTTTTCTAAGTGGCTGTGTTTGCCTGCTAATTCTTCAACACTCGCGTGGATTATTCTCGAATCAGAAGACGACTCTCGGATTCGAAATTCCTCTGCAACCCGGGGATACATGCGTCTATGTACATTTTGCAGAATTTTAAAAATACATGCACAACTCGGTATGCGGCGTTTTTGCGAAGATTACGAACGCATACGAGAAGGAAGAGCCGGGTAAAAATTAGTGATCGCAAAAAGACTGCGAAAAGAGGGCCCGGGGGGTAGAGTGAGAAAGGGTGGGAAATCGAATGGTGGAGTTTAAACGTCTCGAAAGATATAATCGTCACGTACCATTTCATTGCTCCAAACAAGAGGGGGACTGGATGATAAGAAAAGGCAATGAAAAGTTGGTGCCGAGTAAGAAGATGGGTACACGAAGCTGGCGTAAAGTAGAATGATTACGGCGACGACTGTGATAACGGTGGCGGTGGCGGTGGCGGTGGCGGTGGCAATGGCAGTGGCGGTGGTGATGGTAACAACGGCGGTGGTGACGGTGGTGAATCGGCGCGTCGATCGAGATCGAACACAAGGAACGGGCGAACGGTTCGATAAGGCGGAAAGAATCGATACGGGTGTAATACCGTGGACGATTCCACGGTCCCTCCCATGCAGAGCACTATAAACGATGATCGTGTAAAATTTATCCCGCGGTCCAAAGAAGAACGAGAAGAGTCGATGAACGAACCGGTAACCCAAGTTCTCTCGAACGAGCCAGATGAAGAACACGAATCGTCGCGTTCCACTGGCATTGGACTGACACCACTAGCGTGGTGTTCCTTTTTCTTCCATCGCCTCCTTCTCTTCTCGATCCTCTCCCTCTCCTAACTGGCCGTCTTGAATCGAACCGATCGCGGACACTGTCTCTTCGCGTACAAAAAACATTGTATTGTATTGTGTTGCATTCTATCGTAATATACATATACATACATACATACGTACCAGACCTTGACTCTCATTTATCACGTTCCTGCCATCCGATTACCCTGAATTACTCATATGTGATTTTTATTCGAATACCGATAGTTAAACCGTTTACCTTAAACTGTCTACCTTTCCATTCGAATATCGGTTACGATCGAGCGTCTAACGTAATTTTTCACGAATGTAATTATACGTGTATATCGTTCGAAATTATAAACTGAAAGCTAGAACGCGTCTACGGTAATTGTAGGTACGTAGGTATTCGAAGGTATGCGATCAATCAAAAGTTAACGTTTGTTAAAAATTTTCTAGTGGGAGGCGATTGGTCTCGCGTTCTAAAAATGCGATTGTCTCGAAATTCTCCGTGAGAAAATATACATGGCTATATTTCGCGTATACCGCCTTCGCGTTCAGCAAAGTTGTGTTATTTCGGTACGGCATCGGTTAAAGCAGCCTCGAGCGATTCATACACACAATTCGCACGAGTCGACGACGCGACGCAAAGCGACGCGACGCGGTCGAACAGCTATTAAAAAAAAAAAAAAAAAATAGTATTAAAAAGTACGAATACGATAAAGAATTGTTATGACATCGCTTACGTACACGTAAAAAAAAATTAATTTTCACGCTCTTTTCACATTTACCGGTAGCCGTCTACCTATTACCTACTACCTACCATTTCACCTTAGTTTTAGGAGCAAATAAACGGTCGTGCGACTGTGCTACTATGCCAGAATCGAGAATAGCATCGGTCAGGCGAAATACCGGAATACCAGACGTTGATCGAATACTGCTTATGGAACATAGACAAATCATATCTGTTCAAATCTGGGCATACCCAAATTTTTATTTAACCATACTAAGAGGAAAACAGACGAAAATGTATGTACATTACGAAAAGGTAAAAGATTTTGTGGATTGAAGGATTCCCACCGATAGAAATCTAATAAACCCTTATCGCTACACGTTAGCGTAAATAAAGTGTGAACGAATGAATAGTAGAGCGCCTGTAGGCTGGCTGCACACCAAAGAGCGAACGCGAATGCAAAGCGCACCAGTTACCTTCGTTCCTATTCATTGTCAGTCTTTGTTTTCGTATTTTGTTTACCGTCCTCATCGAATAGTTCGCGCGCAGCTAACAATCAATTTCAACCAGAAATAGAAAATGTAGAAAGAAATGTTCTAGAAACAAATTGGCCTACCATACCTCGTTAAAACGTTTCGTGTAGAAACATTTCTACCCATATTTGTCTACCATGTTCTTTAGCTCGAAATTCGTAACATACGATCTCCATTTGTTTTTCATTTCTTCCCTTTCGTACGTAATTACGCGAATGTACAATTGCGTACTCTGGCTGACTTTACCTAGATAAAGAGCACATACAGAACCAACAACTATGTACCGTATCACACGGAACAGCTGTTTGATGCGCGCGGCTCGAAAATTTATAAGATGTCGCTACATTCGTTGCCCTTGCTTTGACTTTGACGAGACAAACCGTATCGGCGATACGAGATTTACGAAGGTAGTTAAGAACGAGAATTCTCTGACCAAGTCGTACACCTCACAGAGTTTATCGCATTTAGGGATCGTTCTCGATATACTACAAATTGAAAGTGAAATAGTAACAAGGACGGTACATTCAAAATCTAAAATCATGGGGTTGAACAAGCTCAGCATCGATAAAGTGGACCTTACAGATAAACGTGTTCTCATACGGTACATAGTTTTCTACTTTCTACTTTCTTCAACTTACAAACAATTATTATGTGATTCGTATGAGGATAGAAATGTTTCTACGTATCCATTGACATTTCAGGGTAGATTTCAATGTGCCACTCAAGGAAGGCAAAATAACAAATAACCAGAGAATCGTGGCTGCATTGGACACGATCAAGTATGCTCTTGAAAAGAAAGCCAAGTCTGTTGTTTTAATGTCTCATCTGGGCCGACCCGATGGAAAAAAGGACATGAAGTATACCTTAAAGCCAGTTGCAGATGAATTAAAATCTTTACTCGGAAAGGAGATTTTATTTTTGAACGATTGCATTGGACCAGAGGTCGAAGCCGCTTGCGCTAACCCCGCACCTGGAACTATTATTTTGCTTGAAAATTTAAGGTTTTACATAGAAGAAGAAGGCAAAGGAGTCGGTCCTGATGGAAGTAAAGTAGGTGATTCGCGTAGCTCCTTCTCTTAATATATCCATTTACATTTATCCACTAGTATGTTCCATGATAACTTGAATTTTTTTTTTTTTTACAGATAAAAGCAGACAAAGATAAAGTTGTGGAATTTAGAAAATCGTTAAGAAAACTAGGAGACGTGTATGTGAACGATGCATTCGGTACAGCGCATCGTGCTCACAGCTCTATGCTTGGTGAAGGGTACGAAATAAGAGCAAGTGGTTTCCTTTTGAAAAAGGAATTGGAATATTTTGCTAAAGCTCTGGATAATCCTGAAAGACCTTTCTTGGCAATACTAGGAGGTGCAAAGGTTACAGATAAAATACAGTTAATAAATAATTTACTGGATAAAGTTAACGAAATGATCATAGCTGGTGGAATGGCATATACTTTCTTAAAAGTAGCTAAAAATATGAAGGTAAGCGTTTCGTTGTTTCATTTCATCAGTAACATAAATTAAACGTCTAACATTTTCTTTATAACAGATCGGTAATTCATTATTCGACGAAGAAGGCGCAAAAATTGTTAACGAGTTATTAGCGAAAGCCGAAAAGAACAAGGTCCAAATACACTTACCCGTCGATTTTGTAACCGCGGATAAATTTGCCGAAAATGCAGCTGTCGGTTCTGCTGATTTGGAAACAGGTATACCTGATGGTTGGATGGGCCTTGATGTTGGACCAAAATCAAGAGAATTATTTAGCGGTGAGTATTGGCATTCTTTCTCTGACCTATTACTTTATTTTATTTTATTTTATTGAACGTATTTCGATCGTTCGAATACCACTGCATAAAAATATCTTTCAATCTAAATTCTTCAATTTGCAGAACCAGTCAAGAGAGCGAAAATTATTGTATGGAACGGTCCAGCAGGCGTGTTTGAATTTGAGAATTTTAGCAAAGGCACGAAAAGTTTAATGGACAACGTTGTGGAGGCAACAAAGGGAGGTACCATTACTATAATCGGAGGTGGTGATACAGCCACGTGTGCTGCTAAATGGAAAACCGAGGATAAAGTAAGCCACGTAAGCACTGGTGGTGGTGCGAGTTTAGAACTACTCGAAGGAAAAGTATTACCCGGGGTTGAGGCACTTTCACCTCCGTAAATTCCAATCATATTAGCGACATCTATGTACAAAAAAATTCATTGATTACGCTTAATTACCAAGTTGGTATTTGATGTAATGGTATTGAATGTAATAGATAGTATACTTGATAATCCTAGAACGGCGTCGTATTAAAAAAAACTCGCGTTATTATCACGTATACGACACGAGTTATATCGATACGACGAGAAAATGTCAGATAGATCCAGGTGTTTCAAAATTACGATTAATATTAGACGTGTAACCTATTGTATAGGGTTCCGCAATCGCATAGCGCCCTTCGCTTTGCGTTTAATGCTCTGTTATCGTCATCTTGAAATTCATACCAATCATGTTTCTCAACTTGTATTTTTTAAGCAAACCATTATATAAAATTATTTACTTAAAATTAATATGATACAATAATTAGAACGAATATTTTTCTTACGTTGGGCATAGCAAACTATCTTTCACCAAACTGTTGTGCTGATATTACAAGCAAAACAAAAAATCGTAACGAGCAAATACCAACAAACATACAAATAACACGTTATTATATTTATATGTAGTTACAGAATACTTTCTGTAATAAAATATCCGATGTAATTATTTAATTACTTAAAAAGTAATTAACCTCCTACCCCCACCCTATATCAACGGTATATTATATTGTATCGCGTTACAATCTACTGGAATGACAAAAAATCCTTCTACGAATAATAAAAATCATATATAGTATGTATATCTGCGTATGTATGTACATCTATATATGCATATATAATATATATGTATATGTATATGCATCGTATAACGCATACATACGATGTATGTATCATGTATGGTTCATCGACGCGCGTACCAGGCGTAGAGAGACCGTTTCTATTTACAGTCACGAATTTTTTTCGACGATGCTAGTATAGAGAATAATAAAGTGTATTAAATACAATAGTTCACCACTTATCAATTGTACATGACTAAAACATCAGCGCATTGCAAATCCCGAATTCATTATCTCAATTTCTCTCAAATATCAAATACTTATGAAAATTGATTTACATTAAACGACAATTTTGCGGCGACTCCATGCCACGAAATAACGCTGGAATAATAGGATCGCCTTCGGCATCGGTTTGAAAAGGCATTGTTTGTTCTCCTACAAGTTCCTCGGGTAACTGGCCACATCCTTGCACTTCTTGCATAAGCGATATTATCATTTCGAAACGTTTTCTTTTAATTTCTTCTGTGTCTTCGTCTTTTTCCTTTTCAAGTTCGGAACATATCTAAAGTAATAGAAAAACTTATGTTTCGCGTTACCGTTAGTTACGCATTTTTAAATAAAATATCACGAAAAAATAACTTTTTTATAAATATTACTATTGACTTACCTGTTGCATCAATTGTAGTTGTTTGTTAAACCTTTCCAGCTCACTGGACGATATGGTTGTCTTCTTTTCTTCCAACCATTCCGGATACTTATCGACTAATTCTTTCATCGACGGATATAAAATTTCCTTTGATAGCAAATGTTGCAGCATTCCTTGCATAAATGGCAAAATAGTACCAGGGCCATCTTCCAAAGATACTTGTCGAAACATTTCAGATAAATCAGCTTCACTCTATGATATTTTCATAAAATAAATAACTTTTAAAATAAAAGAAAAACTTAAAGGATTTAGCTAAAAAAGGGCTTCACACACCCCTGAGTGATTATATGTATATACATACCTGTAAATTTTCAGATGTTGCCGACAGATCGTTTAATGCTCGTGCAATGGTAGATTGAAAGTCTGTACTCATGCTATCTTTGTCGCTGTTATTGTCATCCGCGATTGCACTTGCAAGTGATTGTGCCACTCTTTGAAAAGAAGCTCCAAGTTCGGGGTCGGCTCCTAATGAAAAAATTTTCAAGTGATACTAGCTCCATTTCAATGTTCCTAAACCATGTTTACCATTTTTTATTAAATTCTGTAGATTCTCTTCGAATTGCTCCGCGGCACCTTTAATAAAATCTGTAGTCCAAGCATCCTCTACATTTTCAACGTTATTCTCTCCTGTTGTAGATTCAAAAGTATCTATTTTGCTGGTATCATCTTTACTTGTTTGTTGTTCTTTAATGAAATCTTTTAAAGCACCTGAAACATTGCTGTTGTATAATATCTTATCTATAAATCTTTCTTTTTTTATTTATATTTATTACTTGATCAAACAAAAATTTCTATGAATTACATAACAATAGTTATGTAAATCGTCACCGTATTATTGTAAAACAGCTTAAAATAATTATACATTCTCGCTTTCATATTTTTACGAATAAATCATGTGAATTATTCAAAAAATATGTTTGAAAAAAGGAAGGTAACTATCTTTCCAGAGTAAGTGTTTGAATCTAAGGTTAAGATTTTTAGAATATATTTATTCGAAAGTGTAGCGTATAACAAAATTGTTGCTTACTGTCCAATAAGTCGTTTAATTCTTGATCTTCTGTTTGATTTACAAGTTTTTCATCGGCCATATCTATCGTTTTCTTATTTGCTTTAACGTCAACACTTTTAACTTAACCACGGTACAAAAGTCACGCATCAAAATGATATGCGTTTTCGTTTATCACCGTATACCTACACAAATCTTTATGTAAACATATCTAGAGAAACAACTAATTGAAATGTATTATTCTTTAAGGATTTCAAATGACGACACTTTTTATTGCATACATTTTTGCGAAATAACACACGCAATATTGATCGATATAATTAACGAAATGTAACTAAACTATTAATATAGCCAACAAGAATGGCATTTACGTTTAGTCGATTCAGTATTAATGTATTTTTCAATTAACATACCCGATTAGATTAGAAACAATCGAATGCTATGGATAAACATTAATTTTCTATTATACTTTATCACATCGATATATTCGATATACTGTATATGTAAATATACAACAATGTAACATTTTTATTGATAGCGTATTATGAATGACGACGCAAGATATGTAGGGTAACGATTTTTTTTCATATTTATTTTCGACATTTTTTGTTTGCCATAGATTCAAAGTTTTATTCTCATCGATTCGTGTAGTAGTTAACCTATAAATCATCAAAATATGGAATACACGATGTACAGAAAATATGTGTGATTTTATTTATCAATAGCAATATCCAGCAAAACAGAGCTTGCCATTGCTGTTTTAAACCAGAATTATCTCTCTTCATTTGCGTCTTGCTCGGAAAAGACTTTATTTAAAAGCCGACAACATACATCTACTTGGTCTGAGTTTTCCTCTTCTTTAAGATCTTTTATACAACGTTCCAGTGTGGATTTTAAGTAAAGTTCTGGTCGTCTACATTCTTTCAAGGCAGGAAGAAAGTCATTGTTGGTTAAGCCGTCGAGAATGTTCAACAACTGGTCTCTGAAACAATGAATATCATGTTTAGTTTTATAGAATTACACTAAAACAAAATGAAATTGTAGAAAAATAATACCTAATTTCTGGAAGTAAACCGCCAATGGCCAGCAAACCAGTTGCTTGTTCAACCAACCCCATATTCACTAAAGTGAGTTTTAAATCATCTATGTTTTCTTTGTTACAAAGAGAGCATAAAAGAAAGGCGGATTTAATTTGTAATTTCTTCACTGAACTTTGCATAGCTCTCAAAAGAACGGAATAGCCATCGTTTATGTCCATATACTTCAACGACATGTGATTCTCGCGGACTATACCTATATATAATACATACGCGGAAGAATGTCAAGAAAATAGTTAGATTTAATAGTAATATGAATTATATTTAAATAAAGTTTTTAAGACTTTTATTGTAGTAAGAAATCTCTACTTACAAGATACGGCATACAGGGCTTTGATTCTTGCAGCTTCTGCTGGATCTGTATCTATCATGTTCAACAATATCGGAAACAGACCAGTTTCCAAAAACCTGTCTTGACAAAAGGGATTATTTTGAGCTAGTTCAGCTATTACATCTGCTGCTCTCCATCTGATGCTGCTATGAGGAGAGTTTAAACATGGACCAAATATTGAAAAGCCTCCTATTTTATAAAAGTCATTGGCAATATCTGTATTATCTACATAATCTGCTATTCTCTCCAAAGCAGTTTCATGCTGTGATGTATCGTCCTCTGGTCCAAGGTCAATTACATTTGATAAAATTTTAATACCTTTTTGTAATTCTTCCACCACATTACAACATAACGAAGAAAATGCTTCTTCCAAAAATTGTCGTCTCTATAAATACATGTCCATATATACATATATATATATATATATATATATTATAATTAAATACTTGTATAAGCATATAGATGATATTTATTACTTCTTCATCCATTGGATTAAATCGAGTATCATTGGTAGTAGGACCTTGAACTTGAGAATTGGCTGTTTCCGCAGCAAACCTAAGTAGTCCTTGCAAATTTCTTGGTTGCCTAGGCTGGTTTGGTATTGGTTCAAGCACTTGTGATTCGGTACTGTTTGAGTTTCGAGGACCTTCGATTGATAATGGTCTCGCACTGCTGCTCGCATGCGGTTGTTCCTGTTCATCTCTTCTTTCTCGCATATCGGAACGTTGAGAGCTAAAATAATTTTTGACAAGGGATAACCTAGAATTAATCTTGATCATTAGCAATCGTTAGTACTAGCCAAATCCATATTTATTATGCGTGATCCTGTATGGACTTGGTGGTAAATCAATTTCTTGTATACCTTTCCATTTTTTCTGTAACTTTTGCCGTAAGCGCTGCACCCATTAAACGTTTTAACCTACTTTAAGCAAAACTATATCCGATGCGATGACAACGAAAAACTCATTATGAGATACACCCTTTATTCGACATAAACTCTTATCTAGTCTTTCAATTCTTGAAATTAAGTGATTTTTTTGGTTAACAATAGGACCTGTGATATATTCGTTTTTATACGCAAACGAATATCAACTTTAAACATAACTTCGAGAATTGGAGATATGAATGCAATGATTTCCTATACGCGTGCGCATTAATACAAATTGCAAATAACCTTTGAAAAAATGGTAAAATTTACAGGAATCGATTATGGATTATTGAAATTAAATAAAACGAATCTGTATTGGAACGATAAAATTGTTACTAGTTTAATTCTAATTCCAATTAAATTTGTCCACACAGGAAGAATATGTGTAATAAAATATTGATGCTTTATTGTGTTTGTTTTTTTGTTAAAGTACATTCTTTTTGTTTTCCTATAAAATTTATTTAATCTGGTAAATGTATAAATTACTCTTGAAGTTTTATTCTGTCCATCTATGAGAACAATGTTGATTGGTACACACATAATATAACCTCATTTCCTCTTCTGCTCGTCTGGTCTGTGCTTGAAAAAATACTGCCTCCCTGTGGTTACACTTTGGACAAGGATGTTCCTCTGTTCTTGGTAAAGTAGGATCCGATATAACATCCGCTACGATATGCGTTAGTTCGCTGAAATTGTAAAATTTGCAATAAAGCACACAAAGAATGAATGCTATTCATTCGTATACTTACTCGATTTCGTGCATAATTTTGTTCACGTAAATGCAATTACTGTCAGCTAGCTGCTTGAAATCACAGTTTCTACACTGAAACAAATATATAGAGTTGCAAACTTTCGTAATAACACTTCAATTTTAAGAAAAAAGAGTTATACATGATACTTACCGCGTACATTAGCACTTTGTTTTCTTTGTTTTCTTTAGGATATAACATATTATTGCATTCTTGACAAAATCTAATACCAACGAAACCTGGTCCATCGTCGTGCGTATCGTACCCAGTTATTTTTGACATGTTTTACATGTGTCAATAGTTTAGCGCCTTTATTCTTACCAGCAATTTACATACATAGTTCGGTTTGGTTATGTTCTGCTCACAGTCCTTTGATACATCGGTCGCGATACAAGCAAATACAAGTGGATACATGTGGATGTGGTCTAATACAATGTGATCAGTGATCAGTGATCAGTTGGATCAGTGATGGTCAAGGGGTCTAAGGTTGCGTGTACAAAGTTTGCAGCGCCGCGTGGGAAAGATTCACCCAACTAGAAGTAGCGGGTGTTTTTAAATTGCGTAAAAAATTATATTCTTTGAAACGACGAAAATCCTTTGAACTACATCTGCACTTTCTCTGATTTACTTTCTTTTAAATAATTTAAGGCAATTTAAAAAACCCATTACTGTAATATACGCATCACGTATATGTACATATCCACACTTTTGTTGGGTGAATTTTTCCCACGCGGCGCTACAAACATGGTACCAATTTTTAATACGTGAGCTTAGACACGTTCGCGATGGTCGCGTGCAGTAAGATGGATACATATACATGTAGTAGCCTTAGGCTTAGAGTTGGTTTACAAAGAAAATATCAAATGGCTACCAAACATAAATTACAAATTGCTCGGTAACTCTTGCCTGTAAAAGGGAAAGTCACCAGCTCAATTACTCTGACAAACAGCAAGCAAGTTGGTGACTTTCTCTTAGAAGAGAAAGATAACTGTGGTCAATGTCAGTGGGTGCATTGGATACATTCCGCTGAGACAACTGTTCCAACCGCAACTGTTGAGCGATTCTCGTAATTCTCGGCTTTGATTCGTCTAGTTACTTCGAATAGACGAATCAAAGCCGAGAATCAAGAGAATCGGTCAACAGTTGTTTTCATATACACTGTGATACATGAATATTTGCTTTTTCGAAGAAAGTCATCAACTTAGCATCAATCGAGACATTGCTCGTTGTTTGGTTGGGGCAGGCCTCTCGGTTGGTGCCGTACTCGACGACTTTCCCCTAGAGAAAAAGAGTAACCGTTTTTCAGCGTATATCAGCGTTCCTAACTTGGAAGTTAGTTGACTCGCGTAACCGTACTAATAAGTAAAACGTAGGTATAGATAGAAGGATTTTTGGTACGTGTCGGGGAGTTTAACGTTCGTAAGAGTTTTCAGGAAAGACAAGAGGTGCGCTAGTGTTCGCTAAGCTACCCCCAGCCTTACTACCCCCACCCTTCCGTTCGAGCTCCCCTAGCTAGTGCAAATCTCGGCGGATGAATGTTTTCTTAAGGGATTCTTCCCGAAAGCGACGCGAAAATCTGAGAGGAGTCGAGGGAGCTGAATATTTGTGAGTGAAACGATTTATTAGAAAATTTCTACTATTATTCTATTCCTGGAATCTTCAAGTTTCTAGGATTCGGTTTCGTTAAGTAAGAAGAAAGACCAAACTTGTGTTCAAGGCGTTCCTGGGGGGTGATGGCACTCACGCCGACAGCGTCTCCCACAAAGATTTCACCATTTTTCTATTGACAAAAAAATTTTACACTTCTTCGCGTACATCGAATATTTTTTGGTTAACCTGTCGGCTGGTACGCTTTGAACACGTGATTACGATAAACGCCGCGTAACTAGAGTTTGTATTCCAAGCTTTTTATCAAACAATTCATTTAAACATTACGTACGACAGATTTGTTTTGTTACACGTTCTCTCTCGTACAATGCTACCAAGTACTTTTCAAGTCTTTTTCGCGTTAACTTTTATTTTATAATCGCATCTAATTACTACTAAATTACCAATTCAAGTATTCAATTGATGTATCTACACGCGTACTCGAATATATATCGTTAATATCAAATTTTCTCAAACAGCATAGC
Organism: Hylaeus volcanicus; assembly: GCF_026283585.1. Lineage (NCBI taxonomy): Eukaryota > Metazoa > Arthropoda > Insecta > Hymenoptera > Colletidae > Hylaeus > Hylaeus volcanicus. The sequence goes on along the minus strand of NC_071977.1, from coordinate 1,457,015 downwards.
CATATTGCTTATTATTTTGTACAAGTTATTCTGTGTTTCTCTAATCGAATTTCCTATTTACATTTAATTACATTCAAATCCATTCGAGTTCTCTGATTCTTGTCTATAGTTATTACTCTCTAATGATTTTTATCTGAATTTGTGACTCAATATTTTCCAGTTACTATTCATGGAAACTATGGAGTTTTGTTTGTAGATGAATGACGATATAATATGTTGGTCGTGCCGATATTCTTAGCTTTCTTTTGTTGTATGCAAGCTTTATCACGAACAAGTTGTTAGGAAAAGATTCTCTTTAAAACAAAATGAATACCATTAATTTACTAACAGATACGAAAGGAGTAAAAATTTGGTAGAAAATTTTAACGTACAATAATTTCCACAATTTTGATTTGTTACATAAAATAATTCGTGCCATGATTTACATGGTATCTTCGAGATCATGTGTGTAATATTAACAATTTCCAGCTGTAGATTCCATATATTCCGTGACTTTGCATTTGTTTCTTTTATTAATTCAAACTAGATCTTTTATTATGGTTTGAATGTAATCAAATTATGTATTAATATTGACAGGAAAATTGTTCCGAAACGGTACTATAATGGAGAGTGGAAGTATCTTACATACCCCGGGTAATTACCCTGGTGGAGATCGTCAGCAGTTTTGCGTTTCCTGGAATTCTCATCACGCGAACATGCACAGCGCGTTTCCTAAACTTTTAAGTTCGGAGCAGTTCGTCGATGTCACTTTGGCATGCGACGGAGGGTCAATAAAGTGTCACAAAGTGGTATTGTCAGCTTGTAGCGATTATTTGGAACGTTTACTACTAGAAATACCGTGCACCCATCCTATTATCTTTTTGAGAGACATGAGAATGTGGGAACTTCAGGCTTTGGTGGAATTTATGTATCGTGGAGAAGTATACGTAGAGCAACAGCAGCTGGGTAAATTAATGCAAGCTGCCGAAGTATTGCAGGTAAGAAAGAGAGACGACGCTAGTTTACAATTTAGATGATTTACATGGATACGATACGCAAAGTGTGAATAAATTATTACGTAAATAACTTTTTTGCCAGATTCGTGGTTTGTCCACTCAAGGAAACGACAACTCTTTAAGCGAAAGTAGTTCGCAACAGTGCGACTCTAATACTCCTGTTACTCCATCGACGACCACACAGCAGGATGAGCCTAATTTTAAACGCGAAGAAACTCAGTCCGAGGATGGAGCTTCGAACGCTAATTTTCTCGAAGGCGCAACAGTTGCTGCGTCCAGCACGGCGAGTGCTCCATCGCATAGCACTACGCCCGTTACGCAAAATCCCAACTCTTCGAACTTTATGGAGCACAGCGAAGCGTTGCAGCATTTGGAAAAAGCGCTTAGCGCTTGCGAAGCAACTCTGACCGAGACTCAGGGCATGGTCAAAATGGAGCCAGACGAGCAATTTACTCAGCAACAGGAAGTGAAGCCATACTCGATTAGTATGGTACCGAGCAGCAATTGTAACCCTAGTAGTCCATTTCCTGCAATCGAAGGTAAGAAACAAAGCTGGAAGAAGGAGGAGGGAAATGAACTTTAAAAGTATTTCGTTGATCGTTAAGTAGAGATTTTTTCGATAAAATTTTACCAGCAGATGTACGTTACGTGAACAATGAAAAATGTCATTGGAGCTGGTAAGAATCTAATAAGACGAATAAGATGAATCTGATTCGATCGTTGTGTGTTCGGCGTTTAGGTTATCAGAGACGACAAAGACGTTCGGAAGAAGAATTGAAGCAAGCTTCGGATATGGTGGCACGCGGTATGACGTTTCAAGTGGCTTCGGAAAAGTACAAAATTCCGATAAGTACGATTCGATTCTACATGGTTAGAAAAGGTATATTGCAAAGGCGAAAACGCGGTCGTGGTTCGAGTAATCTTGGCATGAATAGTCAACCGGGAAGTCCCGCGAGTCCGCCATATCATATGATGAATTATCGTTTGCCAGAGAGCCTAAACTCCAGCCTACCGTAGTGCTGTACGAGAAGTAGCGAGTTTTTAGACTTGAGTTGAATCGAACAAATTTTTTATTGCCGTATCGGAGCTGTTCCAGACTGTGTCATTCTTCCCATCCTTATCGACTCGCACCGTGTTATCCGCTTTTCGTTAAATCATTCACAACTTGCGATCACGCATCATCTACCGCGAGTGCGTTTTCGCTGCTCTACTCTACTCTAATCTACTCTTCTCTACTCTACTCTACTCTACTCTACTCTACTCTACACACATTTATTGCATTTACAAAAGATAGTAATTTAATAGAGAATAATTGACAACGTGTACGTATCGTACACGATAAGTACGATTTTAGTCTCGAACAGCTCGGCTCCGTGTACATAAACACCATACGCCAACTTTCGAACGCGGCATCGAGACGAAATGAAAATAATTGAAAACTAGAAAACGAACGAATATCTCGGGATGTTTGCAAGATTATCGCTCGATGTCGAGATATTTGAATTGTTTTCATCGAGTCGTTTAATTTAATCGAGTAACTTTCATTTGGGTACGTTTTATTCGTTTTCTTTCCCATCGCGACTTGAACGGACAAGAAGGAATGTGTGTAACGAGTGTCGATGCAGCGTTCGAAGGCTACTCGTACGGTTCAGTTTTGGGCCGTGTTCCGTTCTTCTATTTAGTGACACATACACCTTGCGTACATGGATAGCGTGAGAGGTATTTTTTTGAGTCCTATACACAGATTGCTACAACAGATTTACATAACACGGTTCATAGAGAAGATTGAACGCGTCACGCGAAGCATATTTTTACGACCGCTCGAAAATCTTTTGATAATGCGTATCCGTAGGGTAGGTTCTTTTTTATTACGTCGTATTTATATATATAGACATACACAACACGCAACGTGTGCCCATCAACATCACCAACTCGGTTGGGAGAAAACCCGCGCGTACACTTACACGAATAGACACACACACACATGCACACCCACACGAACCCGCGCACACACCGGTGGAACGTGTATGTATTTTTTAAGTTGCTCTTTTTTTTTGAACCTGTAGTATAATCTGTAATTAATCCAAAATTTCAAATATCAATTTTGGTATTATAAAACCGAATAGAATGTAATACGCCGTGCGTGTTAGGTTTGCTGGCTTTTATTCAACGGAAAGATTAAGGGAAATGAGAGATTCGAAGCTTGCGGTCTAAATGCTTATTATAACTACGATGAGATCGCAGGCTTCGTCCGCGAACAAATATTAGTCATTATGTTCAAGACTGGTAACACGTGGCTTACCTGCAACCACGTTGAATCTTAGTATACTGCAAATCTGGATCTATTACACAGATATTTTTGTAGGCACTTTGTCGGGGAAGGTGTCTTCTTTCTGCCTTTGTTATGTGTGTGTCTATATATTGTATTTATTCACATATGTATACACACACACATACACGCGCCTGTACGCGCGCGCGTATACAGATTAGTACGCGAGTATGCTGGTTAGTTATTGATATATTAATATGCGCTGTGTAGTACAGTAATCCCTGTGTGGATGCCCTCGATGCTCTTAGTTGTACTAGTTTTCATATAGGTATCTGGTAAAAGTACCGATGTTTCTCTATACATTAATATTTGAAGCCGAGGCAGCCGTGTACCATCCGACGAGGAGAATAATCGAGATGGATATATCGGAAGCACCACCGCAAATAAATTAACACCAAACGAATTTCGACCTCCTTGCTTTCGGCGACGATTACAATTACCCAGTAAGAACATTTCAAATTTTTATATTTTTCGTTATATCTTTACGAGAATATTATCGAGTAATTGACGAGGTTTATTCGATAAAAGTACACGAAGTCCAAAGACAGTCTTATTCCGACTATTTCGAATTATACAAAATTGGACATTTTTCCAAAGTGATCCGATAAGTGTATACATAAACACATGTATGATTGAACATAGTCCGAATGAAAACATGTTTGAGCTAATTTTCATTGAGAAAACAAAGCCAATTCGACGATGATACTCCGAAACAGATGTAACGAAAAATGTAATCGCTTTCACCGGCGCCCGCGTTCAATGAACAAACATAATTGCGACGAGGAAAAAAAAAAAAGATGGCGGCATAAAAGCGGGGGTTACTGTGTATAAGTATGTACGTATATGTATATATATTCGGTAACTCGATACTCGACACGACGCCACATTCGATATTCAGCACTCGATGCTCCAAGAGCCGGTACTCGTTAAAAAAAAAAAGAAAAAAAAAGAAATATTTACAATTTAACTTTATGAGAAATGTCACCGGAAACAAACACGATCAAGGCGTATATAACGTAATGCTTTTTACATGCTAGTGTACATACACGAATACATACAGACATACATACAGACATACGTAGATACATACATATACACACGTATGCATGCATATAAGGAACAGTTATAATTGATCGTAAAAATTCATCAGTTTTGATAAAAGCGACCAAATACGAGGTTTGGTCACTTAACGGATACTACACTTCGATTAGTATTCGTACACTGGATCTGCCTTTTTGTAAGATTATACGATTACACGTTGAGATCCGCGACGCATACGCAGTACGCACCAGCGCACGTACGCGTAGATATATTTATACGCGCGCGCATACAGACGTACGTACACATACATATACACTAAGAGACACAAATATAACGTAATCGTACAGTGTATTGCCTTTGTTAAATAGCATTCGGATAAAGCCATATTTTTCCATGCAATGCAATAATCCAGCAAAATAAATTACCGTAAATGTGAAACAGCCTAAAATAGGAGAGTGCCAGATAAAACAAAAGGGAGGAAAAAAATAAAAAAGGGGGGGGAGAAGAATAATGGGCGTAGTCGATGTAAAACGTTGTACAGACGAAAATGTCCTACCATTTAGTACGTATCTGCCTTTTATTCTGGCCTCGTGATAAATCCTGACTTTATTTGTACTTGACAATATACAGGATAACCGTGTAAAAGAACGACTAAATTAGGTTAGGAAACTTTATGAACATTCGATTTCTCGCGGTACGCAGCGAGTCCAGAAATTCCACCTCGTTCGCGCGAACTCGAGTCGCAGACAGAGATTGGAACAGTCCGCCGACGGACGTGTTTCCCGATTCTTGGTTTAACCCCGCCCAAGATCGCATAGATCGTACAAATATTCCTGCTATGCGGTTTTCATACTCTCCCTTCCTTCGTCCTTTTACCGTTTTTCGTTATCTCTCTCCACCTCTTTTCTCCTCTCCTCTCCTCTCCTCTCTCTCCTTAACCATTCACACACGGTATCTCTCTCTGTTCACCGCCACCCTACCTGCGTCTCTGTATCGCCCATCCTTTCCATTTGTATCGTATTGTTCGTTCGGTCGTCAGGAATCGAATCGATTCCGTCGAGATCTCAGAGAATGCTAAAGAGGAAATAGAGAAAAGCATATACGAGCGTTGCGCGTGCGGCGAGGTAGATATTTTTTTTTCTTTCTTTCTTTCTTTCTTTTTTTTTTTCTTTTTTTGTTCACCGATGCGTTAGAGGATTGTTGCTTGGAAAATCGTATCGCGCGAATCATCGTTCAAAGAGTTCCAGTTGACAAAGGTTTTATACAGATCTATTAAAAACCAGTATTTCAAACCAATGAAGAATAATTAGTTTTCTAATAATAACGATACATTTTACGTGAACTTAGTACAGTGCTTAAGTCAGTAATGCTCAGCGTATGTAACAATATTTTTAGTGGAAATCCGTGTCATACTCACGTGAATTGTAATGCCCTTAAAATATGTAACTAAACAACAATCAAAGAAGCATGGACGACACTCGACGACTATTATTACTATAGCCGTTTTCTTAGGAGTACGTAGATCGTAGCCATTTCGAGGCAGTTTATGTTATATTTAATTAGGTTATCGCTTCGGACTACACTTTTAAAGCGGTATTATTATTTGTAGATAGAATTTGCGACTATACCTATTACGATGGTCGATCATCCGATCATCATAATTAAGATTTCTTTTTACAGTTACCGAGATCAATATTCTACGAACAGCAGGGAACGCGATCGATCGGTCGATCGGTCTTTCCGTTTTTTCCACTCTGCGACGTGGCTTTCATTCCTTATCGTATTTCTTCATTCTTCCCTGGAAGGATATTTCTGTAAAAAAAAAAAAAAAGGAAAAGAAAAGAAAAAGGGACAAATTTTAATCGAACGAATCCAATCCAGGTAGCGTGCATTTCTTACATGCTAATGTAACGCATGCCGAATATTTGTATCATACAATAGGGTGCGCGCGTTCGCGCATGTGTGCGTACCGGCGCGTAGCGAATAAGCGAGTGAGCGAAGAAACGAGTGAGTGAGTGTACGGATGAGTGTGTGCGTGTGCGAGAATGAAAGAGCGAGATATAGGAAACAGTGCGCAAAAATTGGTCGGTTCTGTGACTGTTTCGTGCCGAAGCAATCGATCGATCGATCGGTTCCTTGCTCGGGTTGGAATCGTGGAGAACGTTCTATAGATATTTTTCGACGAAATCACAAACCTATGAAAAGTCCAGTTTTCTAAACGTAGGTTCCTTAAGACTAACAGATCGAACGTGACCGTTATGGCAAGGTTGCGTGTATGTGCAAACTATCGGTTCGAGCGGGAGCCGTCTTTCGCTGTACATTCGTCGCGAATGTTACAAAAAAAAAAAATGTGTATGTACTAATAAAATGATAAATGAGTCGATACGGGTCGAATCGGGTCGAGTATACTCAGGCGACCCGCGACTAGCGTGTTTCCCGTTCGAAAGACGGCACCATTCGACGGTGGTACACGATCGAAACGCATCTACGCGTTGCAGATAGACGTATAAATTAGCGGTTAGCGGCAGATATATAGATAAATAATATGTCCTGCAAAACTCGGCGTTGTTCGGTTAAATCGCATTGTATCGCGAGCGAGCGAGCGAGCGAGCGCGGGTGACGACGATAATCAACGTTAACAACCGTATCACGAATCGAAAGAAAATGGAAGAAGAAAGTACCGAATTGTATTTCTTATTCTGATCTGTTTATATATATATATATATATATATATATATATATATATACACACACGTTTTTTTTTCTCACGGCTCCGAAAGAATGGAGACACAAAACAAAGAGGCGTAAGCGAGGGTAGACGGCGTCGTTGGAGCGATTACTGATCCGATCCGATCCGATTTCGAGAAGAAGCTTACGATAATATCCAGAGTATACTTGGCGATTTTCTTGGCGCGAGATGATTCGGTAATCAACGTCACAGCAACTGTAACGCGTTCGGAGTCCCTTCGAGCCGCAACATACGTATATGCAGCACTTGTGTACAGAATTTTTCGTAGGTTGCGAAGATTTCCATTGAAAACTCTGCACTTGTCGGCTTCGTGAAATTAAAGTATTGTTGTTTGATTTACGTATAAGCTGTACGTTAAGGAAAAAAAAAAAAATTGCTTATAATTTTAGGGTCGTGTAACGTGTGTTAGCGAAGCATGCTTCTAAGTAGAAAGATAGGACAATGCTATAACAATAATTATTATTATAATTAAAGTGAATTAAGAGTATAAGGCATTTAATAAGTGCAAAGTATTTCTTAATAAAAGTACTTCCAAAAAGAGTGACACGCTTTTAGTTGTTTCCGAAAACCAATCCTTGTTATTCGCCAGGCATCGCGTACGATTGCGTCAGGTTGCACGAGTTTTGGACGAGTACGAAGAACACGAAGGTGGCAGGATGGTAGTCGAGGAAATCTCGTAGGAGGAAGAAGAAGAAGAAGCAGCGGGGAACGGTCGTGAAAAATTAGCGGTGACTCGAAATCGGAAAGTCTCGGCTGAAACAGGGACACAAAGACGCGGACCGAAGGATAAGACAGAGAGACAGCCGTCGGCCGATCACACGGGAAAATCCTACGAAACGCGTCGACTCGAATTCGAATTCGGACTCGAACTCGCATCGTGTTCTGCGACGCGAAAATTGCGCAGTTGTCGCGAGCGGATGATTTCGTGCGCACGCTCCCGCGCGTTCCCTTTGTGTTATTTTCGGGCGGAATCACCGTTCGATGCTTTAAATAGGTCCGAGTTTCCGACGAAGAAGACAGTTCTCAACACAACCGGTTCTATATGTTGGAGCATCGCAGATTATTCGCTGTGAGTAAACAACAACGAACATGAGCGTGTCGAGAAACGTCAAACGTCGTTTTCGGTCTCGAAATTCAACTTGGCGATCGGAAACGGTTGTCCGAGGAATCGAAACACTTTCGGGAATAACTCGATCTTAATTTCTTAATCGCTCCACTCGTTTTCCTCCAAATGCGAATCGAGAATTAAGTCGCGTAGAGTAGCATCGGTTCGCTTAGCTTCTTTTATTCAACGGCTTCGAAAGCCGAGCTTGGAAAGTCGAAAGAACCGTGAACAGGAAATCAGGAAATCTCTAAGCGATTATGCATTCTAATATGTAGGCCTAGTTGGGAGCGTAATTTTGTCGTCGTTGAAAAGTTTACGTAGCGACGATAACGAGCGAACGGGAGGATCTAGTATAACCGGGGACAGAGAAAGTATCTACGAGACGACGGACGGTTCGCAAAAGAGAATAGGTCACCGCGACGACGATTCCCGATCGGCTCGTGGTTCCGATATCATCGCCAAAATTGTGACGCTGGCTTGGCAGTCTTTCGACGTTTGAATCGAGATCTCGAATGTTCGGTCGAACACGACGCGTCGAGGATGCGCGCGAGAGTCGAATGTTTCCGTGCGATTTCGACAAGGAACAGGAATAGGAATAGATATAGCGTACAGCGTAGTACTCGCGGCACAATGTTTAAATAGCAATGCAACGTGGCTCAGGGAAAGAGTGAGAGAAATAAAAATCGCGCTGCTAAAGAACCGCGTAAATCCGTTTTCCGTTGCTAGTTCGAGATTCGGACCGCAAAGGGTCGCGATAACGTTGCGGCTCGACCGCAACAGTCTTCTTTGTTCGTCGTGCGCTATCGTTTCGAAAATGCTAGGACGATCGCAACCGATGGATGACTACGGTACATCGCAACGGAGGGAAAGAATACATCGAATAATCCGAATGTGTATCTGTTTGACGTCGCTACCGACGTTTAGATGCCATCCGAATGCACCGCCAGCCCGTTGCAACGGGAACTAGCAGACTCTATAATACGTTTGCAACCACTCGACGAAATTCGTATCCTGTTGGCATGCGGGGCAAAAGCGAACGAGCCGGTCACGCAGGGTTTGAGACCGTTGCATTACGCGGTATGGCAGAGATACACGGAGGCGGCTCAGCTTTTGTTGGTGCGCGGTGCGGACATCGACGCGACCGACGAGTGCGGTTATTCAGCGTTGCACCTGGCCGCCGAGCACGGTTACTTGGATCTGGTAAAGTTATTGCTCAAGCACGGCGCCAGGGTCGATCATCGACAGGAAACCGGCGAGCTTTTCCCGAGGTACGAGACCCGCGGGTTTTTCTATTCGCGACACGCTACCTATCTCTTTTTCTTTTTCCTCTATGCAACAGAGGGTTCGTTCTTTCTCTCGTCTATCTCGATTGCCGCTCGATTGGCATCGATAAAAACCCAAGCGCGCCAAGGATCTTCCGGTGCTATAAATTACTACACCGACGTAATCGTGCCTGCGTAATCTATGCGTGCAATTTTTCTTTTCGACTATTTATGCTTACCGATGGCAAGAGCGACCGCGATTGAGCGAGGAAGAGAGAGAGAGAGACGAAAGAAAGAATGGCAAACGACGATTAATTATTGACACGACGCAGGACGACGTTGTGCGACGAACCGTTGCGACTCGCCTTGAGAAATCGTCACGTCGACGTAGCTAGAATCTTGCTGGAAGCTGGCGCGAATCCAAATAAAAGGTACTTCTTTGGATCGGAGATCAACTTGGTTTCGCCGTTGGATCTGCAATGCATGGAACTGTTATTAGCGTTTGGAGCTCAACCGAACACGAGAGACCGCGCTGGACTGACCCCGTTGATGAAAGCGGCGAGATTACCACAGGTAATCCTCGTCTTTTAGTTTACGCGTGCATGATTGTACGAACATACAACATATACATGAATCGGTACACTATACTCGACGTACTTACCAATCAGGAATGATTTCCCTTATGATTCAGGGTATAGCTTCCGTGTTGCTTTTGCTGAGCTACGGAGCGGACGTTAATTCCATGGCCGATGCTCGACACGACTATCGGACGGTTCTGCACTACGCGATCCTCGGCGGAGATCCGGCGGTGATCGATCTACTTCTAAAGCAAGGCGCGCGTCTCGATCTCGGGCCCGAGTATCAAAAACCGACGGCCCTCGATCTGGCCATTTTGAAGGGTGACCCCTCGATCGTCCAAATGCTGTTGATGTCGGGTAGGCTTACACGCGTTATCGCAGCGGAATTCGACCTTGCAACGACCGTTCGTCTTGTTCGTTTCGAACCGCGACAAGCGCAAGTTTCGTTGGACAGCGCGTCAACTTTCAAATTTACGATTTTTCGATCGCGGGGTCGTTGCTCGTCGATGGATTCCACGCGATACGCGATACGGGTACCGAGGCCGGATCAAGGCACGAGCTTTAGGGGCTACAGGTTAGCTGCAACGAAGGTTTCTTTTAAGCCGGCGACTGATTTGCAACAAAACGCTGTGATGTAATTGCTCGGTACGAATTTTACGGTTCGGCACCAACGTTACATTACGAGGTCGTTTTTGGAATCACGAATGCTCGCTTCGAACTCTCGGCTGAATTCTTTCTCGATACTTACTACTCGGTTCGGTGAAAAGTAGACGATCAAAGAGGTTCGTCGAAAAACCGACAGACCAGTGGAGCACGCAAGAGCGCAAGAGTCCGTCCAGACTAAGCGAATGCTCGCGTTACGTTACAATGTTCTGTTGCAAGTCAGCGGACGATTGTCGTCAGCCACTGTAGTCCGAAGAGCTCTAGGAAATCTTAATTCGGCGCTGAAAGGTAAACGTTACATTTTTCCCGTACCGAATAAATTCTCGACCGAGAATTTCGAATTTAGGCGCTGACGTGAACGCGACCTCGCCGATCATCGGATCGCCGCTTCATGTCGCCTGCGCTGACAACATTCCAAACAGACTGAAGATCCTGTCGATGCTGCTGGAGCGAGGCGCGGATCCGAACTTGGTGATACGCAGCGACGAAGGCCCGGCGTTGCGTCCAGTGCTCGCGGAGTACGTGGCTTCGAACGAGAACCCTTCGGTCGAAGTAGTAGCTCTGTTGCTCAAGTACGGTGCACGAGTCGTGATCAAGACGCAGTTCCGCGATCCGCACGGTATACTCAACTCTCTACAAAATACGGCGGATAAACCGCGACTCTTGAAAGCGTTGCTGGAGGCAGCGGAAAGTTTCGACCCTTGCATGATACGACGATCGAGCAGTCTGACGGATGCGCAGAAAGCGATGGTGATGGAAGCGGCGAGGACTCCGTTGCCGTTGACTCACCAAGCCAGATTGATCGTCCGAAAGCTCTGCGGCACCAAGTTACCTAAAATCGTACGCAACCTTCAATTACCTCAGTCGCTGCATCGTTACCTTCTTTACGACTTTCATTGACTACCTTTATTTGCGTTTCGCTCTCCATAAACGGAAGAGAGAGAGAGAGAGGGAGAGGAAGCGGCACGGCCGCCTATTCGATCAAAACCTCGATTATTTTGTCGGTAAACATCGACGAGATAGACTTTTGTACCTTTACTTAATGTCGATGCAACACATTTTTCTATACGCATACATGTATTATCGTACATATACAACCGTACACAAGCGCCGTATCGAAAGTTCAAGTTAAATAAAGCAACAATTTCGAATCGAGTGGAGACGTTATGATTTTTTTCGCTTTAGAAACCAAGTACGGAACCGAGTAACGTACAATTGAAAAATGTCGTAAGCAAACCTTTGTAGCGTTGTAGACCTTGATACGTTTTTACGTTCATTTTAATTCTTTCTCGTCGTAATAACCTGGTAAAGAATGGAAAGAATGTAAATGTTATAGGGAAAAAGAAAAGACAGACGCGTAAGAGTTGTGAATTGTAACAAGCCAGACTGGACCGAGAAAAGTGCAAACAGTCCTACAGGATTATCGCTCAAATAAAGGAAATCAAATCGAATCGAATTAGTTTGATCTCTTCGATGCTAGATGTCGGACGGCAACTAGGTTAGGTTAGGCTAGTTGGTTTTAGTCCCCGGATCAAGTTCTACATAGTTGTAAATATAATTGACAAGCGTGGAATCAAGTCCTCCACATTTTGAATATCGGTGACGCCATCTTGCAGGAATTGCGACAACTACTTTCATTAGAAACTTGGGCGTTTTGCCAGCGATGGCGCCATCGATACCAAATCCTGGTCGATGGAACTTGATTACTTCAAGCGAAAAGGAAGGCGAAGCGACTAACAACGATGAGAGAAAGCGGTAAGCGAACCAACCGTTTGTCGAATTGCTAGTTGTTAGCTAATAATAACACCGATAATAATAAGAGTAACAATTCGAAGAAGCAACGGCGTAAGTAAGCGCTACTACCGACGGCAGGGAGGTAAAACCGAGTCCGAGGGAGGGCGAGAACCCGGAGAACCTCTGTTTGCTGTTCGTTTGTGTTCGAGACTTGACGATGGCCGCCAGAGTGTTGTCCGTTGTACGATCTAGGAGAGGATTCAGTGGATTATGGAACGAAATAGGACTCTTCGCTACTGGCAGGAGAGGAACTCCGGCAATCATCGGAAGGTGATGTTAACGTAACGAGTTTCGGAGCTATCAAATGTAATTGCGCGATGTAGATTCTCGATTATGTAATTGTGTTCTAACCTATAAACGATGGTTACTCGACGTAAAATGCTACGAACGTTACAGTCAGCAGCGCTGTGCACACGCGTGGTATCCGGATGAAGAATACTTTATGGATCTTTACAAATTGGCTTGTGTGTACACTCCTTCGGAGGTGGGGAAATGGCAACCTAGATCCATTAAGGAGGTCGATGTAGTGGAGGATGCAGGGATTAAAAATATAAGTATTAATTTTGGTCCGCAACATCCAGCTGCGCACGGAGTGTTAAGATTGATCGTCGAGCTATCCGGAGAGTATGCGGTTCGCACAGATCCGCACATAGGTCTCTTGCATCGTGGCACGGAAAAGTTGATCGAATATAAAACGTACATGCAAGCGTTACCTTATTTCGATCGTTTGGACTATGTTTCTATGATGTGCAACGAACAATGCTTTTCTATGGCTATTGAGAAGTTGCTCAACATCGAGGTACCTCTACGTGGAAAGTATATTAGAAGTAAGCAAACTTTTTTCAGATTTCTGCTGCTATCGTTTCAAACGATATTAACAGAATAATTTAAAAACCGTGTTCAGAGTTGATCCGTTCATTCCCTACGTTTACATTTTCAGCCCTTTTTGCCGAGATCACGAGAATTTTGAATCATATTATGGGAATTGGAACGCATGCGCTTGATATAGGCGCTCTGACGCCGTTTTTTTGGTTATTCGAAGAACGAGAAAAATTGATGGAATTCTATGAACGGGTAAGCGGTGCGCGAATGCACGCTGCTTACATACGTCCCGGCGGCGTTTCTTTGGACATGCCGCTAGGTCTAATGGACGATATATACCAATGGGCTTCCAAGTACGCCGAACGATTGGATGAAGTCGAGGATATATTGACGTCGAACAGAGTGTGGGTCGATCGCACGCGAGACGTCGGTACGGTGTCGGCGGAGGAAGCGTTGAATTGGGGATTTAGCGGCGTGATGTTACGGGGTTCGGGAATAAAATGGGATTTGAGGAAAGTCGCGCCTTACGATGCGTACGATCTCGTCGATTTCGACATTCCCATTGGTAAAAACGGGGATTGCTACGATAGGTAATTATTTACTCGTTGCTCGTGAATTAGTTTATCGATGGATTACGTACGTATTCGTTTCAGGTATCTTTGCCGTATGGAGGAAATGCGTCAGTCGTTGCGAATCATTTATCAGTGTCTGAATCAGATGCCACCGGGCGAAGTAAGGATCGACGATGCAAAAATAGTGCCCCCGAGACGAGAAGAAATGAAGAGCAGCATGGAAGCGTTGATTCATCATTTCAAGTTGTATACCCAAGGTTTTCAAGTGCCGCCAGGTGCCACTTATACCGCGATCGAAGCACCGAAAGGAGAGTTTGGGGTTTACCTTGTCAGCGACGGCTCCAGCAAGCCCTACAGATGTAAAATCAAAGCTCCGGGTTTTGCTCATTTATCTGCGTTGCGTCACATGGGCCCCGGCTGTATGCTCGCCGATATCGTAGCCATCATCGGTACCTTGGATATTGTATTCGGCGAAATCGATAGATAGATGGATTTTTTCAAGCGTTTCTCGAGGTTACGATACCGACGAGCGACGATGACCACGAATCCTCTGTAGTCGATTCGTATTTGTACAGTACAGTAGCGATATATCGCAATCGTAACAGAATCGCGAGAAAGAGAAATAAAATGGATTTATTAGCCAGCTTCGAATGGATTCATTTTTTATCGTTTACGAGACGAGGAATACGCTCGTGTCCCTATCGACCTTTTCACAGTTTTTCTACCAATTCCGTGTTAAGTGATTGCAATTGTTAATGGTTGGTAGGCGATAGTATTTTTCTCGCGTATTCCGCTACCGGTAACCAGAGCGTTCGTAGCGATAATGATGCCCTTCCTGGAGTCAACGGGATTAAACGATCCTCGTTGCATAATATTTGAACAATCACGAATGTTCCGAATAATGTGATATTACCGCGATCTAGTCTAGTCTGTTGAAATTGTCTGGATATGTGTTTCCGTGTCATGAAATTACAGGGATTAGCTTCCAATTAAGAGGTCAAGGTTCTCTCGTTATCCGTAATCCTGTCATGTTTCGAACAAGGGCATCGCATTCGTTATACAATTACTCGACGTTGATTGCATGCTTGTTCGCGCCAACGAACGAGACGCGTCGCGTTATTTCGTTTCGCTTCGTTTTGCTTCGTATTGTTTCACCCCCATCGAAATCGCTCCAATTCCTACGACTTTTCGATCCGAGAGACAGATGCGACGTACTTTGTCGAGACAGAGACAGAAAGTAGTCGGAGAATCAGAGGAAAGAAAATTAGGAATTCGAAGCGTTGAAAACAGGAAACGTAGTATCTGCGGGGGATCGCGTGAAAAAGTGAAGAAAGAAAAGAAAGAACGAGACTAACCGAGGTGATAAAAAGTAAGAAAAACGGCAAGCTGCCGGTTTTTCAGGGCGATCGGTCGAGCAATGAGCAGTGTCAGGAGGACGGGAGGACGCGAAGGTGGGAGGAAGCGGAGGAATATTACGAATCGGAGGAGGAGCGATGGAACGGAGAAACGAGGGAACGGCTCGAAGCGGACGAGTTGAAGGGAACGAGTGGGGGTAATAATAAATCGTTCACCTGAACCGCATGCTCGGCGTTCAGGATGCACAGCGACAGCAGTGGTGCGGGAACTGGGAACAGAGCAGCGTTCGTCTCACGCAGTCCGCAGTGTTTCAGCCAACTTGGACGCGAACGTTTCGCTTCGGCCTGCTACGTTCCGATCCGATCCGATCCTTCCTTTCGGTCGCGTACTCGTCTCCTCCGCAATCAGCTTTCGCTCGCGTACCTTTTACATTTCGCTTACGATTGGCCGTGTCCGTATCCAGCTGCCCATCGCGTTCGTTCGCTGCAAATCAAACGTGAATCGCGACGACGCTTCGCGATTCGTTGGTTCGATCGGTTTCATCGCGTCCATCGAACGACAAAAAATCTTTAACAAAAAGGATCGAGTCGAGTCGAGTCGAAGCAGTTACCGTTTGAACGCGTACGCGTATACGCGGCGGGGAACAACGCAACGGTTCGAAAAGTTGATCCCGTCGAGAAAGGTAAACCGTTTGGCCGCGTTAGCCTGGTGCTCGGGCTGCGTAGATCGCGTACCGTGCAACGAACGTGTATCGTTCCTCCGTTGTCGAGGTTTTGCCAGTGGCACACTTGTCGCTTGGAAAGGAGAATAGACTTTCTCCTTCTCGTCGTTCCTCGTACCACCGCCCCTGTCGCCGCTTCGTTCTTCCGCGCTCGACGACTACGAGTTGCTCATCGATAACGAACGATCGACTCGATTACGAGGATCAACGCGAACACGAAGACGACAACGACGACGAGGAGGAGGAGGAGGAGGAGAAGAACGATTACGAAGAACCTAAAGAAAAAAGATTGGAAAAAGTGGTAACGCGTCGGATAAAATCAGAGAAAGAGAGCAGCGCGAGTGTGCGGCTGTTTCGAAGGAAGGAAGCGCGCGCTTGTTCGTTTGCGTGCATCTCATCTCGGCTGCAAGGAAGAAAGGAACGGTAGCGAAAAGAGTTGCACGACGCGTACAAGAGGTGATCGATCGAGATGAGAGTACATCGTGGGATTTGCGCCAAACTACAAGGCGGTTTCCTGAGGCGATGGTGTGAGTAAATAGCGCGAGAAATATCGTTCTTAGACACGTAGGTAGATACGTGGACGATAGTTTGTTGGCCCGATCGGGCAACGTCGTTCCGTCGAAAGGCACGTTAACGAGATCGTTAACGCCGTTACCGGCGCCACAACCGTTGTACGCTGTTAATTCGATTCGATTCGATGAACGTGTCATCTCGTATGCTCGCTCGATGAATCACCGTCTCGCGCCGCTACATGACGAGTAACGAGTAACGAGCAGTCGGCTATCTCGTTTTTCGGCTCCGTTGTCGAACGACTCTTTGCGTGTCGTTGCATCGTGGTTCGAGTTCGAGCTAACGCTCTCGACGAAAAGATTACGTCTCGTTACTCGTTACTTTCACTTGAAGTTTCCGATTGCCAACCGAAAAACCAGCACGTTTTATTCCCGCGCGTACAGCTACTCGCGGTGCGTTGTTCGAATCCTGATGCGCGCGAAAAGCAACGCGCTCCCATCGACCGTCATCCTTCGTCGAGTAACCGTTCTTGATTTATCGAATACGTGCGATACCGTCGCGGACATAGGATGCACTAGGAAAAAATTAATTTGAATAGTTGGAAGAAAAAAGAGTATGGAAATGCCCGCGGATGCGTGTGTTGCGTGTGTCGCAACGATGTGACGCGGTGTTCCCATGAAATTGATACAGCGCGCGCGCGAGTAATTGCATAGCCTCTAGATATTATTGTCGCTTCGGAAATTGAACTTTGATACCATTACGAGAAACGATCGAGCGGGAAGACACCTGCCATTTAGGGGGTTATTATCGCGATATTTTTCGCGTCGTTCGATCCGTTGCGCAATTTTCCCATACTCTTTCGCGTCGGCCAACTGGAAAGTTACAGCGAGTCTCGATCGCGATGTATCGCGTCGCGTTTCCTCGAGAATCGGGAACGTGAGCGACAATGACAACGACAGCGACGAGTTTTCCGAATCGAATCAGATTTCCGAAGAAGGTCGCGAGTCATAAGTTCGCTTGGAAAAATCCAGATTCGAATCGGCGATCAGACGTCGAGGTTGTTTCGTTTGCTAGACGCGAGCACTTTCCGAGTAAGAGCAGGAAGCGTAGCCTTATATAATAGCGAGTAATTGCCGACAAGTACGCGTAGGTAGGTATGTAGGTTCGGCCTTTCAAAGTTGGAGCGAATCTGTAAATGCGTGATCCTCGAAAGTATAGATAGATGGAGGGAATTTCGGAAATTTAGCCGCGGTTAATTTTCTGTTTCATAGATTGCAGAGAGAGAGAGAGAGAGAGAGAGAGGGGGGGGGGATATATTATATGGATCATGGATCGAGAGAGGCGAGGTAGCGATAGAGATAGAGGAATAATATTGCTGGGCGAATAAAGATGAGGGAAGAAAAGTAAAGGAATGAAAAATAAGGCAAGAGAAAGAGAGTAGGTCTACGTGGCAACGCGGCAAACCGCCGCGGCAGGTTTTCGCTCTAACGAGGCTCGTTTCAAGTTCCACGCGCGGCATACCGCGGTACGGTCTGGATTATCGAGCGAACATTGCATTCCTTTCGAGCGAATATCGACGACGGTGATCGTGCGCGTTTAGCTGGCTAACGACGACAACGAGACTCGACTTTTCGATATTTCGGCTCGAGTACGCGTCGAGGAAACGCGGAACGATTCGAATCCAGTTCGAGTCTCCGTTTGCAGCGGCGGCGCGGCGTACGCGGTGTCCCCTTCGGCTCCAGCGGATCACGACCAAATTTACTCGACGTCGACGGTCGCGTGTCGTCGACTAATAAACGACAACTATTCGAGTCGAGCGCGACGCGTCGAGGAGAGTGCTCGAAACGAGTCGAAGAACGGTCTGGGTCTGGTCAGCCCGGTCGATCGTATAATTTACTGTCCGCGTTGCGCCGAAGGTGAACCGCTCTGGCGGAATGCGCCATACAAAATTCCATTCCTGGCGAGATTTCGTGCGCAGACGGAATTTTCTTGGACGCTTTAGCGCTACCGCGAGCGTTAGCTCGTAGGTTCGCGATCATTGCGCTTTCACCCATCGGTACTTTCTTTCGTAGACGGGTTGTAAACTCCGTCGCGAAGATAATCGGAGCGGCGAGATGCTCGCGATGGACGATCATATCGCGCTACAGAGTAAAAGTAAAACAACGACAACCGTGGCGTTATTTCGAACGAGAACAGAGCCGAGCCGAGCGGCCTGAGGAACGGTCGGTCGGGTTCCTCTTCTCGAGTCTCGCGTTCGAAAGTCGTCGCTCGTTCCCCTCGCTGGGAAGCGTACCACGCAAATACGCGTGCCGATCCCGCGAGATTCGCGCGAAAGATCTTTCGCGTCGTCGAAACGGCCAGGCGATACGATCGAACTCGGTTACGCGATCCGACTTTGTAGATGGAGAGAAAGAGGGAGCTCCAGCGCCAGCGACAACAGCAACAGCTCGTTGCCGCGGCTACGACTGTGAGAACGGGAACGCTTCGAAAGTACGTTGGCTTTCCGCGGAAAACTCGCTTACGAGTTTTCGATCCTTGGACGAAACCTTTCATCCATTTCTGATCGACTTCGAAAAGGAGGAGGTTACTCGACTCGACACGTATATTTTTATTTTCGGTGTTTGCTTCTTTGGAGCGACGACGAGTTATCGGGAAAACCGCGATTCTTACGCAACAACGCTCCGATCGAAGTTGCTCGTATTTGCAACGCGCGAGCACCGCTCCGGTAGCTTAGGCCAGAGATTTTGAAAATACGACCGTTCGAAGTAAACGTGCCAGTCTACGGAGACTGGTCTAGTTCCTTCCGATTCCTCGCCGAACGCGATACGAGTCGGCTACCGCGACCGCCAACGTGTCCACTGCGTCCGCGATCGATTCTCGCGTATCGCGCACCTGTTGATCGTTTACGAATTTAACGTTACGAAAGAAACGAAACGGGTACAGTAAAGTCTCCGTACATGTAGAAACTCGGGACCGAACTAGTCCGTATATCGTAGACTTTGTACATTTTCTGACGTTTGCTTACGAGCTCCGAACGTAGAGAGGGACAGCGAATAAAGGACGGAGAGAAACCAAAGTCTCCATACATGCACAAAGTCGGGACTGAACT